>NC_058021.1:5000-210000 GCF_019176455.1 Solea senegalensis | reverse complement strand
GCGCAGGCGCACTGAGCGGTTGTTGACAGCGTAGGGTTTTAACAGCTCACTTACAATTAATGATAAAGAGGAAAAATGACAAATACACCAATAAATAAATAAATAATAACAATAATAATAATAATAATAATAATAATAATAATACTAGTGTGATTCATCGCAGCAAAATGATTTAGATTATATTTAATTATATGTGTATATATATACATATACATGTATATATATATACAGTACATGTAATACACACATATATATGTATACATATATAAACAGACGGCAGTGTAAGGTTTTATTTACAGTAAGTATGACTTGAATATGAATATGTGTGGTCAGCTGTAACACTGTGGTCCAAATGTTCTGTTCAGAGCAGAACTTTCACAACCAATGGACTTCAGTCAAAGAAGTTATTAAATCCACAGAGAAAAGATTTACCTCCAAATATTCACATGTTAACATGAGACACACACACACACACATTAACACACATTAACACACACAGGGACAGAGAACTCACCACACTCCAGTCCCTAACACACACACACACACACACACACACACACACACACACACACAGGGACAGAGAACTCACCACACTCCAGTCCCTAACACACACACTAACACACACACACACACACACACACACACACACACACAGGGACAGAGAACTCACCACACCCAGTCCCTAACACACACACTAACACACACACACACACACACACACACACACACTACAAACAATAATCTGTGAACAAACCCACAATATACCCAAAGTAAATTGGTTTACAGTTTGTAACTGATTCTAACTAAACAACACAAAACAGCAGTGCAACTTAGATCTACAATAAAGCACATTTAAAACTATTTACATCACTGAAATAAATGTTTGAGCAACAAAACAAAAATAAAAAAAGAAACAATCATTTTACTTTTGATTCAAATACAACAAAAAATATCAAATTTACAGGTAATTGTCTTTAAAGAGGAAGAATGTTCATTATAGTACATTCAAAAATATATAAAACACCGTAGTTCAAATATTCTATGTATTATTATGTTAGATTTTTTTGTTATAAATTCTACTTTTGTGGACTTAGTTGCTAACAGCGTAGTATTGAAATGATGGTTTATGAGGGACTAAATAAATAAAAAGTGAGCGTTTTACCTCCAGACAACAAAACACACAAACAAGAGCTCATTAAAACGTGTGAAGGAGGAAGAATTCAGCAGTTTGTTTATTTTTTTTAAATACAAATGTCAAACCTACCAGACTGTGGACTCACACAGAGTTGTGTCATCTAATCACACTGACATGATGTTATAACAAATTAAAGTTATAAAAGTCAATCAAAGTATGACATAAAATACGTTGTTCCGGAGGTCACGTGAGGTCATGTGAGGTCATGACCTGCGATGATTCCACACACATTTGTGAACATGTGACGTTATTGGCTGTGTCTGCATGTGTTCATAACACCAGATTCATTCATTCACATTCATCTTCAATCATAATTCATATCATTCGTACGTGTGTTTTTATTTGTTCATGTGTTCATACAACGGAACCCATGAAAATGCTTGAATTGTGTGTCTCAAAGTTTTGAAAAGAGCTTGAATTTTGGATAAAAATATGCTTGAAATTACTTTCATTAGAAAAAACAAAACTTATTGCCAGAGTAAAGTAAGAGTCTGGAACTCACTTGTGTGTGTGTGACAGTGACTATTATAATACACAATGTTAGTTGTTTAATCACTTTTATTGTGATTGAAAGAGTGAAATAGTATATATTAATTTACCACAGCTGCAAGATACTGAAAATCATTAATAAAATAACCTTAAAAGAGTTTGAACAGGGCTTGAATGTGACTTTGTTGAGCTGTCAGTGTTTCAGTGTGTGTTGCTGTGGTGAGAGAATGTGTCATCGCTGTAATCACACAGTTACACACAAGTGTAAACGTCAGCTTTGACCCAGCGGCCAACACTTACACCTCTGTTTCTCCTCAGTGCTCTGAGTGTCGGCCTGTAAGTGGACACCACACACGCACACGCACACTCACGCACACACACACACACACACGCACACGCACACACTGCGCACACCACGCACACACTCACGCACAAACACACACACACACACACGTACACACACGCACTCACTCAGACTCTTGTTACTGCAGGTGATATAGAGAGGAGTGATGCTGCGTTCAGGATCCACTCACTGGACTGAATACAAACCTAATGTAAGTGTTTATGTCAAATACAGTTTATAGTAATAATGTTTCATAATGTTAATGTTAAACCATTTAGATCAATGAAATGAATGTTTAATCAACAAAACAACATTTAAAGAGTAAAATGATTAAAATACAACAAGAAGAAAACAATTAAATGTACAGGTGATTTTTGATAAAGAAACACATGACAAGAATAATTCAAAGATCGTTAAACTGAAATAAGAGTAACTATGATTCTGCAGCACAGAGTCACAAACTGAGAAAATCATTTGTGCTCATACAGTAAAAACATTCTACTCATTGCTCTTAAACAGTGTGACGTTGATTAATTGACATGAAAACTTCAGTTTCCTCAAACCAAAGTTGACAGAGAAACTCTGCAATTATACGTCACTGCACACGAGACACAGACGTCATAAAACCTCACTTTAAAAACACCTGAATTATCCCTTTAAATAGAATCTGTTCCATTATAAAAACAAGAAGTAACAGAAAGTCACACCAACATCAGGTAAATGTATTCATGTTTATTATTAATCTGCTCCGATGGAACTTGAAGGCATCACACGCCTCTGTTCAACAGAGTGGCCTGAAGGGCGCATGCGTGTTACCGACGGAACCCCCGGTGTACGCAGCGGTGAGCATCCGGTAGTGGACAAGTGCTGAGAGCTGAGCCGCAGCTGCAGCGTCAGCGTCGGCAGCTTCACTCTCCAGAGAAGCGGCGCTGACACCTGGAGCTGTCCGAGGTCGGAGGCTCTTTCCCCGGGAAGTCGTTCAGCCTTCACTCCGAGTTTGACTCACAGTCACTGACTCAGCAGGTCAGTCTTATTCAATATTCAAATCGACAGATTTACTGCACATGGACATGAATGCAACTCTTCTTCTTCTTCTTCTTCATCCTCTTCTTCATCATCATGTACAGTAAAGTGACACACACACACAAACTTAACCAGTTCTCCAGAAATGAGGTTCTGCCTCTTTAGGACCAGGTTTTGGTCTTAGTGAAGAGACTACTGGTCCTGACAAGGTCAGTGTTTCTGCTAGAGAAGGTCCTTAAGTGGCAACAAATACAAGAACACACACACACACACACTCATCTCTGGTTACTCAGCAGTAACACAGAGTCAGTGTGTGTGTGTGTGTGTGTGTGTGTGTGAGTGAGACATATGCTCACACGATGCTACCCCATTAGCTTCATCAATACTATCATATTAAAGCAATGATCTAAACTCTAAACCCATGGTTCTCAACATGGGGTCCACGTGGCCTTCAGGGGGCACGAGAGCTTTGTCTGTTCTGAGGTTATCAAAATTATTATTGGTGCAAATTAAATTTAGAAAATCCCCAAAAAAAGTCGTAAACAACACTGATGTGAGTCACAGTCAGGATTACACCAGCGTTAGAGACAGATTACAGAAGAAGAAGAAGAAGAAATAACTCACCACACAGCTAAATGTTATTCATCATGAACCAAATCATTATTATTATTGTCATTATCATTATCATTATTATTATCATTATTGGTATCATTATTATTATCATTATTAGTATCATTATTATTATTAGTATTATCATTATTATTATTATTATTATCATTATTATCATTATTAGTATCATTATTATCATTATTATTATCATTATTATTATCATTATTAGTATCATTATTATCATTAGTATTATCATTATTATCATTATTATTAGTAGTATTAACATCATTATTATTAGTATTATCATTATTATTATTATTATTATTATCATTATTAGTATTATCATTATTATTAGTATTATCATTATTATTATTAGTATTATCATTATTATTATTATTATTATTATCATTATTATTATTAGTATTATCACTATTATTATCATCATTATTATTATTAGTATTATCATCATTATTATTATTAGTATTATCATTATTATTATTATTATTATTATCATTATTATTAGTAGTATTATCATCATTATTATTATTATTATTATCATTATTATTATTATTATGGGCCACACGGCAGTGTAGTGGTTAGCACTTTCGCTTTGCAGCGAGAAGACCCCGGTTCGAGCCCCGGTTGGAACAAGGGCCTTTCTGCATGGAGTTTGCATGTTCTCCCCGTGTGTGCGTGGGTTCTCTCCGGGTTCTCCGGCTTCCTCCCACAGTCCAAAAACATGCAATGTGGGGATTAGGCGAATTGGACACTCTAAATTGACCGTAGGAGTGAGTGTGAGAGTGAATGGTTGTTTGTCTCTAGTTGTGTGTGGCCCTGCGATGGACTGGCGAACTGTCCAGGGTGTACCCCGCCTATCGCCCGATGTAGCTGAGATTGGCACAGCACCCCCCGCGACCCTCTGGTGGAGGATAAAGCGGTTAGATGATGACTGATTATTATTATCATTATTAGTATTATCATTATTATTATCATTATTATTATTAGTATTATCATCATTATTATCATTATTATTATTATCATTATTATTATTATTATTATCATTATTATTATTATTAGTATTATCATTATTATTATTATTATTATCATTATTATTATTATTATTATTATTATTATTATCATTATTATTATTAGTATTATCATTATTATTACAGACAGACAGACATTCACACCTGCGCTCAGTTTAGAGTCAGTGTGGACTCAGGGTGATGAACCCGGGTCTTTCTGCTGCAAGGCAACATGCTAGCCACTACCCCGCCGTGTGCACCCTCATGTCATTATATGTTTAAGTGCACTTGCTGTGTTCTTATTATTATTGGATGGTTTTGTTTCCCAGAGTGAAAACTGTGGATGAGCTGATACTTTGTGTCTGATTGTGATATGATGGAGGTCAGTGATTGGTTGGAATGATGGCCATCATTTGTAACTCTGTGTGTGTGTGTGTGTGATTATTGATGCACATGCTCAACAATAAGACACAAATGTACCGTGGTACTCCTCGCCCCTCGTTTGTGAACCAGTGCTTTTCTTTCCAGAGAAGATGAGTTGGAATAACGACATCGTCCGAATGTTAAGATTAACATTGTTGTGCTTGTGTTTCCTCTGCAGAGTCAATGATGCCTTCAAAGCAGCTCAGCAGCAAAGAGAGAAGGAAAGTGTGCACGTCTGTGGCAGGAGAGGTACGTGAGCGTTACTGTTCACATGCTGCCACTGATGACATGCTGTTTACACACAATGGTAGACTGACGCCATCTAGTGGTAAAACCATTGAACCACAAATCTCTGACATACAGAAAACCAGCATTTGAGTCAGAAGACTTTTAAGATTGTGCAGCCTTTTTTCCTCCAGGACTTATTTCCATCTCTTTGCTTTTATTCTTCAGTCAGTTTCACACAGAGTCACAGACATGGTGCACAAAGCAGCGCCCTCTGGTGGCTGTTCTAGTCCCACAAAGCAGGGTTCAACCATTTTCTCGAATGTTCGTTACATTCGGCGGCGCGCTCTGATCAACCCTCCATCTGACCTCCACATTTCGTTGTATAATGACAATAAAGATGCTTTCCTTTCCTTTCATAGATCATAAATTAGTCTAATAAAGTCCGTCTGCGGCTCAGTGTCAGTGTTAGTGTTACCCTCACCCTGATTTATTACTTTATCGTCATTAATTCATTGTGTCACACAGAGAACTAACACAACACCTTACAGCTGTGCTGAATTATGATTTCTCTTTTTGAAATCACGTGTTATTATGCAACAAACAGCAGAATGATAAGAAATGAAAGGGAAGCACAGTGTAGTTGTGAAACTATAACTTTTTATTATTTCAAATATAAGAACATTTGTGTCTGAGGTATGCAGTTAATCCACTCATTAGGTTTTTACATTGTCTTCTGCAGATGACTGTGTGTGTGTGTGTGTGTGTGTGTGTGTGTGTACATATCTATATCTGTGGTTGATATAGTTTTGAGCAGCAAATGTCAGATTCATAAGTTCACATTCATCTGTAGATTTTTATTAAAGTTCATCAGTTCACATCAGCTTGTGATTGAACACTGTATCTGAGGCCACAGTCACATTAAGATTCTTCACTCTCTCTTCTTGTGTTGGATTTACTAAAGTTGCTGCATCATTCCAGGCAGAGTAGCTCAAATCAGTTGGATGGCATCCTATATTAAACCAGCTTCACTGCAGCAGCAGGAGGAGGAGGAGGAGGAGTTTGTACAGCAGCCGTGTATCAAAGTGCAGGATCACGATCAGCAGTGCTGTCTCTAAACACACCAGACTCCTCTGTTCATAATGAGATTGAAGACATTTCCCTGGTAGTTGTTGTTTGTTGTTGATTAACTCACATTTTTAACTGATCTACAGTTGAGCATTGTTCACTTTGATTGGTGTGTCGTCTCTTCCTGTGACGACACTCTGACCAATCAGTGGCCGAGGGTCTGGTGACATCACGCGTAGCATCTACTCGTGACTGTAACCTGTGCTTAGGTTGACGTGCAACAAGCAGATTGTTGGTTTTTTTCTTCATCATGTCAGTGTTCAAAAACACTTGGATGGTGCTTTTGAGCTGTGGTCTCTCATGAGGGTTATATTCAGGCTGAAACCATGTGTCACCTGCATATTCTGCCCACTTCTAACCTTAGTACCCACTCGGTATCCTGGTGCTAAGTGGGTAACTAGTTGGTACTAAGGTTAGAAGTGGGCAGACACAGGTGAGGCCACCAGGGAAACCATGGACGGTATATTGTGATCTATTCTTCAATATATGCAGTAGAAATACACGTCAAACATCTCAGTCTATGGTGAAACACAGTAACACAAATACAGACGGATATTTGAAATAAGGATTTCAAACATTGAATTTCTGTAAATCACGTACAACAGCTTTCAGTGTAAAAGATACTAAATAATAATAATTTCGTTAATAGTTAGTTAGTCCATTCTTTCCTGTTGTTCACCAGGAACAGAAGCTTGTCCACAGCCTCTGGCTTTAGTGCAGAACAGTGATGCTGAACGCTCTTCTGATGGGACGCTGGTGTCAGGGATGCAGATGTTTCTTAGCCAGACTTTCTGCTTCAGCTTCTCTCCGACAGAGAGAGCTGCGGACTCAGGCTGCAGGGATGCTGTCCACACTCACTGAGTTTCACCTTCTTCACTTCCCTCTCTGTAGCTCCTCCTGCAGCACCTGTGCTTGTGTGTGGTGGTCACACAGTGGTGGATACGTCTCACGTGGAACTCTTGGTTCATCGTCACACTCACTGCACGTTCTCAAAGTTCTCTTCTGAAGTCGATCCCGAGAGTGAGAACAAGAAAAAGCTTTTGAATTCACCTTTCAGAAAGACTTAAACGTCTGAAGTGATCAGCCAGTTTTAAAGGACAGAGGAAAGATGGATGTAATTAGTGACGTGTTGTGTTGTGTGTTCTTATGATGGTGGAGATTTGTCTTCTCTTAAGTGGTAAAATAAATAAATAGACATTAGCAGTTTTATAACCATGGATGAAACCATCACACGTCGAGGAAGCAGCGAACATATACTTATTTATGGTCAGTGTCCTGCATGTTTTTCCTTATGTCCTCAGCCATGTTCACACACACACACACACACACACACACACAGCAAGCGTCTGTGTCACAGTTAACATTGCACACACACCATCTGCTGCATCATGCTCAGGCGGGGCAAACCAAGCTAATGAAAGGTAAAAGCAAACCATGGGTCAGCGATGCAGTCGTAGCGCTCTATAGTTCTCTAGCAGCAGCAGCAGCAGCGAGGCAGAGACACGAGGGAGAGAGAGTGAGAGTGTGAGTGGGTAAATAGTCAAATGAGCCTCAGAAGCATGAGGGCTTGATTATTGAAACACTAACAACTCTGGAGAGAGTCTTGATCTACTTTGTAATAAGGGAAATACAGAGAGAGAGAGTCATTAACTGTGGAGCAGTGATGAGCCTCCACACAAAGATTCAGAGAAACTTTAATACAACTGAATAGAACATAGGTTATATTTTTGGCACCTTGGGAAATAGATATTTTATCACATTTTAATGGTATGGTTCATTTTTTATATGAGAGGAAATGAGACGGCTCATGGCTTCTGCTGAGAACCAGCTTGAGACCTGGACCCTCGCTCCCTCTGGAAACATGGCTGCCAGCAGGGACACAAGGAAAACAGATTTGAGTCATTTAACAGACGGCTCAGGCTGTTGCTCACAGCGAGGCGGCTCCTGGATCTCATCCCGGTCCGGGTCGTTCTGTTTGCATGTTGTCCTCCACACACAGTGAATGCTCTATAGGTTTACCCTGCGAGTGACTGGCGAGGTGCAGGTTTACATATTAATAATAATAATAATAATAATAATAATTCAGATTATTATTATTAAGTTACATCATGTCTGGTTCCCCACACAGTGAAATGTCTGTTGCATTTGTTGATGATATTTGCCAATGATTCCAGTGAAGCAAGACAACCACATACACTTCTATGTTCCATGTTATATCATTTTATACTAATATGAAGTTTTATATTTCAAGATATTAGAGAACTGACGAAAAAAGCAATAGTGGTTTAGTTCCAGCTCATTTAACGTGTTACTCATTGTACGAACATTTATCTATGAACAAGTTGACGTCAATAACACAGCAGCCATGTTTTCAATGATTGTTTTCAATGATCTTTAACTCGTTTGAAAGTTAAGCAACAGAAGCTGATGGTAATGAGACAAGATTGCAAGTCTCAGGTGACGTGTAGCTACGACATAAATGACTGGTGTGCTGTGTAGTGTTGGCACCAACGTGTGAGACACAGTGTAGGTGAACATGGAGACGCAACAGCAGCAGATATGAGTCCTGTAACCTCGTCATTGAGATCTGAAGGATGCACCTGTGTGTGTGTGTGTGCAGAGTGAACCTGTCTATGAAGCAGAGGCCGCTGCTCTAAGACGGCAAGGGAAGCTTCCTGCTTCCTGTCACACGTCATTTCCGTTAAATGTTCACTCGTTTGTTCAGAATCAGCTGTTTATCACAGATGGACTGACACGATTTCCCTGCAGCAGAACAGCGCATTAAACCAGTGGAAGCTCAGCTTCAGACGATCTCTAAGACACTCATCGGATAACTGTGCCAAAAACGTCACTTCCAGGGAAGCTCAGCGTCTCTGGGAGTCAATGAAGCAGTGGGCAGGCACGGATGCTGGGCTGATGCATGCTGATTGGAGGAACCACCTTTTAACTCCTTCTCTGCATTGAACCCTTTTTCTACTAGAAACCTTCCTAGAATTAGGAGCAGCACCCGGGGAGCAATGGGGGTCCTGAACCCTGGCCCTTTTTTTGACCTGGTGGGAACTCAAACCGGCAACCCTCTGGTTACAAGCCAAGTTCCCTTTCCACTTGGCAGCGGAGACAGTTAGTGTTGTGTAGGCTGAATGATGTTATTGATGACACTCAGACTCTTGACCTGAGGGGAGGGGTTGAGCAGAGGAGTTGGCTTTTAGATAACGTTCAATAATATTCAGTTTTATCTGTGTTCAGTTTGAGAAAATTAAATTGGAAGAGAACCAGGAATTGAGTTCATTGAGACAGTTGGCGAGGGCGGAAAGTAGGAGGCACGGAAGAGCACGGAAGAGCACGGATGAGCACGGATGAGCACGGATGAGCACTGATGAGCACAAGTTCTATGCACACAACTGTGCATGCTAGAAACTGCTATTGACAATTGTGCCACTTTGCATCGGGTGCAAGACAGAGCCCTTTGTCTCAATAAAAGCTGAACTATCCCTTTACTGCAGTCGTTCAGTGTAGACGACACAGACAGGCTCTGTTGTTCAGACTCAGTGAGTTGGGAAAGTGAACACTCTTCCAGTCCGTGTGTGTGTGTGTGTGTGTGTGTGTGTGTTTGATGGAGAAGCACAATGTATGGATGTGTGTGTGAGTGAGTGAGTGAGTGAGTGAGTGAGTGAGTGAGTGTGAACGATGACAGTGGAAGACTTGGATCAGTCAGAGATTGAAAGTGTTCAGTCATAAATGTGCATGCAGCTCTGTGGATGAGTCACACACCCATGTTACAGAAGTCTGGCTGCTCATATTTCTTATTCATGTTCAGGGTAAATTAGAATAACTCTGATGATCCCATGATATTTTACACTGCGTCATCATCATCATCATCATCATCACATCCACTCCCCGCGTTCAAAGATCAAATGATTTATGACATCACCAGTGTTCCCCACAGAACCACCGCGCGCAGGCACAGCCTCACAAAGCTGCCAGCGAGGTTGAAGCGAATGAGTCATTACACTAGAAATACATCTTGGTTTAGCTTTCAAAATTTAAATTTGTCCCAGAATTGAATTAGTGAGCTCTTCTGTATTTTATTCTATTATTTATTGAATCAGCAAGTTACTCAGGAGATGAATGTCTTAAGACGTCAGGATCACATGTTTCACCATGTCATCACCACACTGATGCATTTCTGATGGAGGGCAGGAGAGAAGGAGGGATGGATGGATGGATGGGTTAGGGTTAATGGAATTTGGTTTCTCAGAGTGAGGACACACAGTATTACACATAAACACACACACAGTCAAATCACCTGGGGGGCAATGAGTGTCTAGCCGGTCAAGAGGGGGCAATGTAGAGAAGGTAGTAGTAGTTCAGTAGTTTAAAATTAGAACACAATAGATATTCAGAATGATATGTCCCAAACTTTCAAAATAAAAGTGTTTACTGTATGATGTGTACTTCACAATAAAAAATTAATTATTAAAATAATGTTGACAACTGTAATTAAAACATCAAACAAGCTTATATAAACAGTATGTCATTTAATGTTGGCTGTAATACATTTGATAATGCTAGAATTATTAACAAATGTGTTCTTTTTACTATTAAATATACTCATTAATGTATGATATTCTGTCATTATTCTATCAACTTTAACGCTGTGTTTAAAGGGCTGTAACAGGATATTATATGTACATTTATTTATTGACTTTTTTATTTTTATTTTATTTAAGTGAATAATGGTTCATGTGTTCATCAGTGTTTGTCAAACCTGGAATGATGATGTTTTGTCATGTACAGTAATTACAGTTAGTGTCTCTGTGCACAAAGAACAAATATAATGTTTGCAGGAAAGAGAAGCAGCGTCATGTTTGTATGTTGTGTGTCCTGTGTGTCATGTGACCTGTATGTGGAGTACACAGCAGCTGTGCTGTGGTCTCTCTGCGTGTCTGCGTGTCTGCCTGTCTGCCTGTCTACCTGCTCCACCATTCAATCTTCATTTCCTCGTGCCTGAACAATTATTCTCATTTATGAACGAGTCGTGCAGGAACCGCCTCCACATCAGCAGCGTTACTGTGTGTTTTTGCCAGTTTATTCACATGTGATGACGTGGTGATCTACACTCGACGTGCCCACAGTGATTCTGGTGCAGAGCATGTGTGCGTGTTACACACTGTATTTACCTCTATGACTGATTGAGTATAGGTGGGTCACGCTGCTGCTGCTGCTGCTGCTGCTGAGGGCATTATGGTGCAATAAAGCACAATCTAAGCAAAAAGTGTGGCCAGCACGCGTCCGTCCAAGATCAGTTTGAATACCAATAAAAAGGGTCCAACTCCATGCGAGTACATGGTGGAACAGCTGCTTACAGCACAGATTATTACATGTTACATGTCATTTAGCAGACGCTTTTATCCAAAGCGACTTACAATTGAATAGATTATGAACTCCTCAACACTGTTGTCGTTTCTTTCTTCACACAACACAGTAAATATCACACACATCACTGATCACAGATGACATTGTTTGTTTTTGGTGTCATCTAGCCCCGCCCCCATGTCGTCAGCTTATCTTATTACGATTGGTCGGGTATTGTCTGGTGTGACCTGTCTGTGGTCAGGTTGTGGCGTGACTGACAGAGATGGACCAGTGACCATCAGTGCAGCTGTGTGTTTAGTAACCGTGGCTTCTTCACCGTTAATGAAGGCAATCTGTGAGACTCAGGGGGTGGAGCTACAGCAGCACACGCTGTACTTTTAGTCTAGTTACTTTTAAAGTGAGAGAGTAATGACGGCCATTATTCAGAGCTGTCAGTGTGTCTGTCTGTCTGTCTGTCTGTCTGTCTGCAGCCAGTGGAGCAGATAAACATGTGCCTCTGTAGAAACACACTGTGAGTGAGAGTGTGAAGTATGAAATACGATGAGGCGTCAACGATCTGCCGGGGAAATGGGGTCACTGCAGCAATAAGAAAATAAAATCCTACATAAAGAAGCACAGAGACGGTCGCAGCGTCGCAGCGTCGCAGGGAGACATGACACAAACATGGAGTTTACAGCAGGTTTCCATCACCGTGACATAAAAATACTCAGAAATGTCAGGGATTCTAACGCTTAAGACTGAGCTTCTGCACGAGTCCACCACCAATACTGGAACACATCGTCTGTTGTCTGTTCACAGTTTAAGACTCATTTCTCCTCCAATCACACGACACAACACAACACAACACAACACAAGTGTGTCCAGTGAGCTCTTGTCAGATAATACCTGGTTTATTTCTTTGGCTTTTCAATGTTAAATGAAGGTTAGAAACAATGAAATTGGTGAAATTCTGCTCTAACGCAAATATTCAGGCTTAAAATTAAAGACGTGTTTTTATGTGCGTTTTTTAAATATCATTTTATATAAATATAATGTCTCGGAACACACCACCGTCTCCCTCCTCCTGTGCTCTCAGTCTCCCCTAAATTATATCAACAACTTCATCAAATCTAACCATTATCAAAACAAAGACAATGAAACACAAACACAGAAACACAGCTGACAGATTTAAACCGATCTGAGTATAAATCAGATTGAAGTCATTATTATCTTTGGGCTTCAGAACAACAGAAATCTGGGGCAAGACTCCAGACTTCAGTCAGGACGATACCAGCTGTCAATCACAGTGAACATCATTTACAAAAGTGACATCCTGTTTCATTAAGAACATTTGACACTGGTGATTGAGTCCATTAGATGTTTAATGACGTTATAAATCAAGTAAAAAAGGTAGAAGCTCATTTTCCTGTTGATTTCCATTCAAACAGAGCTCTTTTTGCATCCAGTGCAGTCGCCCCCTGGTGGTTAATGGCCACTTCCAAGGCTTCATGCTTCCAAACCACTGCCTTATAAAGAGTGTACCTCATGCGCTGATGTTTGGCCTGTGGGGGCAGTGTTGAGATCTAAGGTTGCTTCAGTTGAAGTCAGCTGACCTCAATGCGTTGTCAGGTCCTGAGGTCTTGATGGAGACTGTGAGACTGTGACGTGCTGGGGAAGACTGCAGTTTCTACTGTAAGCACTGTCTTTATATAGACTACTGCCACCTGCTGGTCAGCTTGTGAATAGTTGTGTGGTCTAATCCTGTGTTCTGTTGACTGATTCACTCATTAAGACATTGTCCTCTGATCAGTGAACACATGAGGGCACAGATGAGAGGCTGAGAGAGAAAAGGTTGCTACAAAAATACACTCGTTTATTTTGGTACATTATTAGTTTAAAATACTGTGTATTTTAATGTTCTTCTGCCACAACATGAGTAACAGTGTAGTCTCAGAGTCGGAGGCGGAGTCAGCAGAGTCAGAGGCGGAGTCAGCAGAGGCGGAGGCGGAGTCAGCAGAGGAGAGAGCGGAGCCTCCACTGCAGTGAGCAGAGAGCGGCTTCTGTCTGTGCAGCCGCGCGGTCATGAGCCGGTCAGCGGCAGTCGGTACCGCCGGAGAGGAGGAGGAGGAGGCTGGTTAAAGACAGACAGACAGACAGACAGGCAGGCAGGCAGACGGGCAGACGGGCAGAGGGGGGAAGACAAGGCTCGGTTCTTATTAAATGTCTGCATCATGCTGTACTTCCAGCTGGTGATCATGGCCGGGACCGTCATGCTGGCGTACTACTTCGAGTACACGGACACGTTCAGCGTGCACGTGCAAGGATTCTTCTGCTACGACACGGCGTTCACCAAACCTTACCTGGGACCCGAGGACAGCAGCGCCGTCCCGCCCGTGCTGCTATACGCTGTGGTGGCCGGTCTGCCCACGCTGCTGGTGAGTACGCCGGCACCGGCACCGGCACCAACACCAACACCAACACCAACGCCAGTATCAACACTAACACCAGAACCAACACCAACACCAGAACCAACGCCAGTATCAACACTAACACAACACTAACACCAAGAGTACTCAACACTAACACACAGCAACACTAGACACCCAGAACCAGTATCAACACTAACAACACCAGAACCAAACACCTAACCAACACCAACCAGAACCACGCCTAGTATCAACACTAACACTAACACCAGACACCAACCAGTATCAACACAACACTACCACCAGAACCAACACAGAACCAGCCAGTATCAACACTAACACTAACACCAGAACCAACACCAACACCAGAACCAGCGCCAGTATCAACACTAACACTAACACCAAACCAACACTAACACCAGAACCAACGCCAGTATCAACACTAACACTAACACCAGAACCAACACTAACACCAGAACCAACGCCAGTATCAACACTAACACTAACACCAGAACCAACACTAACACCAGAACCAACGCCAGTATCAACACTAACACTAACACCAGAACCAACACTAACACCAGAACCAACACTAACACCAGAACCAACACTGATCACCAGTACACTGGTGATCAGTGACCACACACACACACACACACACACACACACTTCAGTTTTCTTCTCTGTTCTTCGCTGGACTGTTAACTGTTTTACTAATTTGCATACTTTAATGAAATATGCTTATTTATGCAAGTTTACATTCATACATTCTGCTCATTCACTATAGCGTTATTATATTATAATGATTATTTATTTTATGTATATATATATATATAATATTATATTATAATTTGATTATAATGATCTGTTTCATGGGTTTAATATGCATTTTCTATAGATTGTTATTTAACGTGTATGTAAATGCAGTGCAGACACAAACCATACGTGCTGTTCATTTACTTCTTTATTTGCTAAGCAGTTTTGTGTATCATTCCTTAATCCATTGAAAGATGTTATTTTGTTATTTTAATAGTAATATTTTACCAGCTAAAGGTTAAATAATCAGCGTCACGTGTCAGTGATCAGCTGTGATGATCGTTATCAAACAGGAACAGATAGTGGGTGTTTTTTTATTATGAAATATGTTCTGCTTTCTTTGCCCCACATGACAAACAAACAAACAAATAAATAAATAAGTAGACATATTTAATGACATCATCATTTGAAGGTTTGGGAGCAGCAGTGGACGTTTTCGATGATGAAGATGGTGTCTGTTTGCTGCTGCTGCTGCTGCTGCTGCTGCTGCTGCTGCTGCTGCTGCTGCTGCTGCTGCTTCCTCCTCTGAGCTCAGAAAAGTGTCACGTCACACGCGTCAGAACACGGTGGGATCATCAAGTGTCTGTGATGACGTTTCCTGCTTTAAAAGCTCATCATCATAGTGAATGAATCAGTGAAATACATAAGGAAAAGAAGTGTATATATAAAAAGCTGTGTTGCTCAGATGAGGATTTACTTGGTTTATTTCTCTCTCTGTTTTGAATGCGTCATGCATGAGGTTTTAGATGATTTGCATAATTAGTTCTGTGAAAATCTCTTTTATAAGCCAGTGAAATTGGAATGGAGACTAAAAGATCTCTTAATGAATTGAATTGAACATTCCATAGTATGACCATAAGGACCCTGTGAATCACAAGGTCTGGATTTGTGAAATCTGTGCAGTGACACTTGGAGATTGTATATCAGTCCTGATGTTTGTGGGACTGCTAAGACGAGCTAATGCTAACTTGTTTGTACTTACCTTTACGATGTTGAGATGATGTTCAGTCGCTCTGCTTCATGTCTGACGTGTGAATGACATCAATCACACACTGTGTGTGTCTTTAATGTGGGAGCACATCAAGATATCATGTCAGAGAGGAGGCCCAACCCCTGTCTGTCTCTCTGTGTGTCTGTCTCTCTGTGTGTCTGTCTCTCTGTGTGTCTGTCTCTCTGTGTGTCTGTCTCTCTGTTTGCTGCTGATGCTGCTGCTGCCACGTCAGTGTGAGTGATGCCTTTCACTGTGTGTGTGTGTGTGTAAACTTGAGAAGCTTTGCTCTGTAACGTCACTCAGTGGATGTAGAACATTTTATTTATTAATGTTACGCAGGTGTGATGTTGTGATTGAATGATTTCAATCTACAGCACAGTAAGTGTTAGTGTAGAGAATAATAATTATATCATGCTCTGTCCAGCTCTTGTGTTTCCTATGAATTAACTGGACATTTACATCCCATAAAACACAAAGCAGTTGCAGAAGTACACTCTGCCCCACAGTTATGGAAAAGAAGAGAAATATCTTTTAGTATCGAAATGGAAAATCAATCCTTACTTTACATTACATTACTGATATCTGATCTTTGCTAAAACATAACAGAGTCTGAAGTGGACACTGCAGTGACCTCCCTCCCTCCCTCCCTCCCTCTCTCCCTCTCTCCCTCCCTCATCATAGCTGTAATAAGTGCCTGCGTGTTTCCTCAGTGACTGATGCTTGGCGCTGGTTTCACTTGCTTTTCATTAGCTCTATTGTGCAGTGAACTTATAAATGTCTCCTAAATCTCGAGCTATTAAAAAGCAGCAGCACACAGTGACGTGTGAATCATCCTTAGAAAAAGATCTTGATGTTATAGAAGTTGAAGGTACAAGGAACAGTCATTGTGTGTGTGTGTGTGGGGGTGATGAAGCAGAGCATTCTGGGACATTCTGGGACATGAGCAGTAACCTTTGTTTGGAATGGAAAGGTCACCGTGTTGAATCCGAGTTTTGTTTTTGGATACAAACATTTCCTATTTGCTTCTCTTGTGATTTTCACCTCTGACATTTTCAGTGTGCTGAAGGTTTCAGAGAAACCTGACGACCGAGGACGTTTATTCAAAAGTATGGTTCAGCTTTTTGGAAGTGTACATTCTGCAGGTTCTGCATGTGGTTAAACACGTGTGTGTGTGGTCCTGAGTCTGGACGTCTGCAGTCAGGTGAGAGTTAAGCTCCTGGTCGCTGATGGATGCATCTGTGCAGACTGTGAACACACTTGTTGCTCAGTCATTCACACTAAAGACGTCACTTTAATAACAATGTGATTTGTTGAGTTAGCAGATGGCCGGAGGGAGCGGTTACATAATCCAGTTAATTTATGCAGATCTTCATAAGTCACTGCAGAGAAACAGAAGAGTCACAGCAGTTCATCTCTCACACACACACACACACACACATGCTGTCACTGAGTGGGCTTTGTGAACTTGAAGAGGAAGCGACAGTGTTTCCTTGTTTCTCCTGCGGCCAAAGTGGTCGTAGGCTTTAACTTTTAAAAAGGTTCATGTTTATTTTAATGGTGATATGATTCATAACCATTGCACTCTCCTATGTTGATGTTCCATTCATTAACAAATAAATGAATAACAATAATAATAATAGCAATGACTGTTTGCTGGAACTGTGAAGACCTGGTTATCAGTATCTGTTGAAGTTGTTCATATGTGTAGAAGACAGAAGGTTTTCATTGTTCAGTTCGCTTTTCTTTCCAAGAATAAAAGTGCCATAAAGATGAATGTGCGTGTGCACGCCTCAGTCACTGAGAGGAAAGCTCGTCATGTAACACATGAATATTTGACCATTTACTTACAAAGACGTTCTGAAGACGTTGTTCTGAACGTCCTGATACCTGGACAGAGCTGACATGAGCGCTTCTTTCTCAGTCCTTTCAGACTTCAGGCTCTTGTTGGACTTTCATGATGTTCTCAGCATGAGCAGCATGGCGTCACGCTTCATCCTGTGGTCCATTCCAACACAACTGAGTCTGATGGCTTCCTGATCATCAGGACAATGGACCTTTCATGAAATTGTCTTCCTTTAACCAGACAGTGTTGCCAAGTTCTTGTGGTTGTTGGAGGCCAGTGTGGAGGTTGATGTGATGAGTTTTTCAGTGCAGTCACAGCACTTCTGTGTGCTTCACTGTTGTCATCATTCCAGTCAGTGACTTTGCTCACCTTGTGGGAACTTGGCTGTCATCTTTGCCAAGTCTGCACCTAATTACAGAATGAAGAGAAGTTTCAGTTCAGGGAGGGTTGGGTTCAGGTCCTGGTGCAGAACTGTCAGCTCTGGTCCTGTTGGCACAAATGGACTCAGAGCCACTTCAGGTGATTGAGGTGTTTGTCTGGCAGTTGTGTGGAGACGGTGGAGACGGTGGTGCTGGTAGTGGGTCCACCCTCAGACACAGATACAAGTGCATTTGTTTATCTCGTTTCTTCCTTTCTTCCTACACTGTGCTTCATTCTTCTACTTTCTTTTTGTCTCATACTGAAGATTCTCCCTCTGGGAAAACCAAAATCATTCACCCAAACACTCAGGGGTTCAACTCCCTTGTTAGCATCTTTAGTTTTCATGACATATTTGGGACAGTAAAATAAGATTTCAGCTGGATTTCATGTCTTTCTGTTCCCTATAATCCACAAATATCACTTATTTATCTGACCCGGGTTTGTGACTCGGTCAGAACAAGGACTTGTCTGCATGGAGTCTGCATGTTCAACAGTCCAAAAACATGCAGCTTTGAGGGTAAGTCTGATTGGACACTTTAAATTGACCCTAGGTGTAAGAGTGGACAGTTGTTTGTCTGTATGTGGTCTTGTGATGGACAGCCAGCCAGGGTTTGGCACCAACGCCCCCTGCGTCTCTCATTAACGTGTCTGTGAGCACAGGTTGTTTCTGAAGCCATCAAACATCAGCCTGTTCTGACTAAATGTTCTGACAGGATAGGAATTCAAATTGTAGTTGTTTTCCAGATTAATGTCAGTATTTAGGATTGTGTGGTAGAATGGAGTCTGTTGAGATCCCAGTGGTGACGGTGCTTTCATCTCTCGATGTCTGAGGCTGCAAATGATGAATCAGGCTCCACATGAATCGCTCAAGAAATCCCACGTCTGACACCGAGTTTGTTAATGAGATGTGAAGTAAAGACTTTTTTGGAGTTTTTATTCTTTTAAAGAAGGTTTAACGATTATACAGAGTTCAAGCCGTCTGTAAGAGTGTGTGACAGAAACTCGGAAGGAAAACACGCTTATCCAGAAACACAGTTGACTAGAGCTTCTGATATCAAACACTAACTTATGCAGGCAAGTCAAAGTATAAAGAGGGAATTCTGAGGCCGTGGGGCGGTGTCCTTCCACTTCCTCAACACCAGTGGTGTTGAGGAAGTGGAAGGTGGTGTTTGTGGTTCTTCTTCCATCTGGAAACAAACTAAGACGCGCTGTCTTCTCATAGACCGCGTGATCCGCTCACTGATGTCACAGAGTCATCGACAGCTCTGTGATCATGTGGCTTTGGAATGATTTGTAACAGTTTTTCTAATTGTAACGATGCAGCACATGAAAAATGAATCAGAGTAAAAATATCAAACTCATTTTAGTACTGAAGTACAGTAGTGAAGTAGTTCTACTCTGATAATATGGAACTGTTACTGTATGAGAGTTAAGCGAATAGATTTGTGATCCTATGGTTTGATTGAGTGAAGGCTGTGAGAGTCCACAGTGTGTGACTGGCTTCAGTGACCCTCATGTGGAGGATGAAGCAGTAGATGATGGATGGATGGATGGATGGATGTCACATGTGTGCCTCATTAACCTGAGCAGTGCTTTAATTCCTTGAAAGAGGTAAAAACCAATGATGAGTATGAACATGTAGCGTTCATACATGAACAGAGCAGAAAAGCTGAGGTCAGACTCATGTGACATTTGAAAATAGATCCTTGTAACATTAGTAATATTCTGGTTATCGTGTCCCATCAGCCCACAGGTGACCCCTGACCCTGCCTTCGCAGTTACTGTGTGACCTCGTCTGCGTTTGGTCTCCATCTCAATCAACCCTGTAATTAACATTTCAGACCGCGCCCTTTAAACAGTGATGACCTCTCGGTGACCTCTGCATTATTATCACACTGATCATGACTCATTAAACAATCTGTATTCATAGATGTATTAACATACTGTATGATGTGATGTGCAGGAGCTGCATCCACTGGAATCACAGACTGTGACAGAAATAACCAGTGACTCACTCATTCATCACGAGTAAAATCAATAAATCAGCAGGTTAGTCGACGTTACACCTGACGTTTAAATGTCACTTTTCCTTTTTTCCCTGTGTGTGTGTGTGTGTGTGTCATGTTATAAATAAAGTGAGAGTCTCTGCATCACTGTGGCTCAGAGGCTTCTCTCACTGTCTCACTCTCAGCTTGTAGATGAAGACGTATTCAATGACTGGAGTTTATTGTCTGACCGGCAGGTCCTTGCCCAAATATTGGTTCAGTGTCAGCGTCTTTTCCGGTCGGCTGCGCTGATGAAGACAGATTAGTGTGGCAACACTGAGAGTGTGAGGGAGGGAGAGAGATGAAGGAGGAGGAGGAGGAGGAGGAATGAAGGCGCTGCAACCTCGACCAGAGATACAGTTGAATAAACTGTGGTTATCTTAGCCGGTGGGTTAGCAGCTCCACAGCGACAGACGCGAGTTAGAGACAGGGCAGGAGGGTAGTTAACAGTGTCCCTGTGACCCTGTCAACAGGAAGTGGGACAAATGGCCTGCGGCTGTCACCGTGCTGCTGTCGCCGCCCTTCAGCCACTTCAAAGGTAATGTGTTGTGACTGCTCACGTGCAGGAAAAGCCAAAAATCGAGTTTTCACGTCTCATATTTCTGATAAAAACTGATTAGGACTAAAGTTTAGAAATACTTTGTTTTCTGAAAT
Source organism: Solea senegalensis (assembly GCF_019176455.1). Lineage (NCBI taxonomy): Eukaryota > Metazoa > Chordata > Actinopteri > Pleuronectiformes > Soleidae > Solea > Solea senegalensis. The sequence continues at coordinate 188,990 of NC_058021.1, read as the reverse complement.
AAAAGTGATGACATGTTATTGATGTGATCCGAAAAATATCATGGACTTCACTTGTCTACGACCGACCCGCGGGTTCAGGCCGAAAAACGTGCAAATGTAACCTCGATGCAGCCGGGCCTCGAATCAGGGTCTTCTTGCTGCAAAGGCAAGAGTGCTAACCACTACACCACCCGCGTGGCCCTAGGGCCAAACAATTCTTGTTTTCTTCAGTGTTTGTTGTGTATTTTGAGCCCTCGTGAAGGATGGAGGACGTGACCCGTAAGAACTAGAACTATTCTTAACCGACTGTTTTTGTCCCATTATCATGTGATCAGTGTGAAAAAGGAACATTCTTTTATCAATCCTTTACGCTTTCATAAATGACCTCCATATCAAAGTAGGATCATTGGTAGCCATGGCAACGTGCACATCACTGCTGATTTTTCCTGGTTCATCTGAACATGAGAAACATTATGAGTTGAATCAGCGCCTCATTAGTACTCGGCGTCACATGACAGGAAGCGTATTAACATGAAGTTAGTAGTTATTCAGCTGCATTAGTCATTCGTTAACTGCCATTACTTGGCTGTCAGCTCAGCACACACACACACACACACACACACACAAAGTAAACAAACTCAGTGTGTAGACTTTCATCAGCATTCCCAAAAGTCCTTCATTCCCACTGCTGTTCGGTTATTTAACTCCTTGTCGTAAATGTCCACTCCCTTTCCTACTTACCCCTGATACTTACTCTATATTAGAGTGTAATTTTATCTTTTTTATTTTTTATTCTATTCTCATCTCTTAACTGGGCTGTTGTGAATGTGTGTTTTGAGGAATAAAGTCATTCAATCAATCAATTCATCCACACAGATATAGAGTAACAGAGAGGATTTGCTCACTGAGTTTAGTTTGCTGAGGTCGTGACAGTCAGCATCAGCACTGACACTGTCTCTACACGTTACTTGGATAAACTTGTCAAGGACACAAGCATTCAGGGCCTCGTTAAAGGGAACGATGAAGAGCGCGACTGGAAGCTGATGGATGAGGTGATTACCTGAGGATGAGGTGATGGAGAGCACAGCAGCCGGGTTCTCAGAGGAGTTAATCCCAGATTTGAGATAAATCTGACAACTTGATCAAGGTTAATGAAGTGGAACAGCTTCAGTTGTCTGGGCCTGAACAGCAACAGCTCTGTTTCATCAGGTCACTAAAGGAAGCTGGTGCGCGTGTGTGTGTGTGTGTGTGTGCGTGCGTGCATGCGTGTGTAAATTTGGCAGCATATAAACACAATTACTAACCAACTCAGAGAGAGAGGGAGATCTACGCCCTTGCCTGGATGTTCCTCCTCCCCGCTCCTCCCCGCCTTTAGGAAATCTAGCAGAGAACGAGCCATGGTTTGAGTTGTGCACCGTTTTATGACAGAAATGCAGTCGTGATTACACACTAACTGGTTTTGTACTCGCTGCTAAAGTAAAGAAATATTTCTCTGTGACAACTTTGCGTGGTTTAGTTTGGCGAGCGACATCGCGATACACTTTAACGTAACGTGAGTCTCCGCCCATGAAGAGCAGTGTGTGACTCGTGTCTCGCAGCCAATCACAGCCCAGCAGCACATTGCACGCGTATCACATGACGTACATGCGTATCACATGACGTACACGCGTATCACATGACGTACGTTGAGACTCAGAGAAGTCAGCTCCATTTACAGAGTATATAAAAGTAGTAGAAACTGAAATAAAGTACAAATGCATAGTATTAGTACGATGTTATACTACATCACTGCTGTATATGTTACACGTTTCAAATTAGTGAAACTGATGTAACAAAAGATATTTATTCATAAAGAAAACACAAGTACGGAGTTGTTCAATGAGAGCGCGAACCACCATCTTTTCCTCTGAATCTCGGTCTGAGGAGAGGAGGGAGGTGCGCCTCACCTTGAGGTCCGTGCTAAACCGATACCCACCCTTTGGTTCCCCTTTCTTTTCTTTCCTCCTGCAGCCTTATTCTTGCACAATAATTAATGAAATAATAGTCACGTTAAGTTAGCTGATTATTGTCGGCACTAAACGCTCATGCAAATACATAGTGTACTCAGATTAAGGTGTACCACGTGTACATCTGTGTTCTATTTATAATGCAGCGTTTAATGGTTTTCTTTTTATGGAAATGTACCTAACAAGTATTTTTAGCTGCTGTTCCTCTCACATGTGTTGCCAGGTAACTAAAAGTTAACACTGACGGGCAAGAGAGGTGAGAACATGAAGACATGTGAACAGTGTCACAGAGTGCAGCGCTGTCAGTTTTTTCAAAGGACAAAGACAAGAAGCTTTGACCTGTCGTGACATTTGACATTTTCCCTTTTCCTCTTGTTGTGTTTTCAACCGCCTACAGACATAAAAATAGAAGTAAAGGCTTTTATAAGATGCTCTCTGCTCAGAGGAACATGAAGCATTTTCATCTCTGGTGTCCAGTCTCAGTTCACTGTTGTTTCTTAAAGGACAAACATTTCTCTGTCCTCACTTAAAGAAAACCTGATGTTGTGTTCACGCTGTGCTCGGTTGAATCAACTGAATGTTGAAAGTACAGATGCCCAACATCTGCATGTATTTAAGAGATGTCTCTTGTAGAGATGTCACGATCTGATATTAATATCAGATATCAGTCAAAAAACCAGTATGGGATTATATGGGACTGCCTCTAAAATCTCTGATACAACAGTCCATTCCGCTCCAGCTCTTCTATCCAGCAGACTGTTGTGGTCTCGTGGCCTCTGTGTGTTGGATGCATGTAGATCACATGATCACAACAACAGTGGGTGTGTGTGTGTGTGTGTGTGTGTGTGCTACTGCTATTTCACAGTTAAACATGTGGGTTAGGGTTAGGGTCTTTAACCTCTGAACTCAGAGGCTACAAAGCCGCACAGCCAGCGTGAGCTAGCTGTTAGCACCACCCTAGCTCATCCTGAGGCGAGCAGCTAAAGGGCTAATCCAAAATAGTAAGAACAAGGGCGGTGTTCTCTGAAGACACGCTGTTACCTGTGTGCTCTGAAAACACCCCCATTAACACTTGGTACTTTCCTCCTGATGAAATGAACCATAGACTGTATGAAATGAACATGGCAAACATTCCAATATTCTTATGTTGAAGGTTAAAATTGATGCAACCATCAGTTTGTCTCTGTTTAAGTCAAATCACCTGATCAAGTCTATGCTAACATTCCACACTACAAAATAAGTCATTAAAGTATCAATGATTCATGCTGATATCGTATCGGATCAATATCGGTATCGGCCAAGACTCAAGGCTGCAATATCGGTATCATATCGGAAGTGAAAAAGTGGTATCGGGACATCTCCCGCTGTTCTCATAGTTGCTTGTGAGGAGGACAAGTCCTCTCGTCCTGTCTCTCCTGGGACCACAGTTAGCATTTAAAGTGCTTTAAAGTGGACGTCACAGGGTTTAACACTGATAAGCCTCTTAAACATTGTGATCACATGACCAAAGAAACCTTTGACAGCCACTGATCACGTTCTCTGCTCATGGTTCTAACGCTGTACACCGGAGGTCACTAACAGGCGGACCCAGGCGCCGTCCTATACGGACCTGGACCTACAGTGAATCAATTATTGAAGTATTTTAAATGTTGACGGCGTGCTTCTATTTTGACCGGCGCAGCTTTTCTAGACTTTACGGTACTGGTTGAGCTAATCAGGAAATCCACAGAAGTGGACCTAATAGACTTTTACATGATCATCCACTGACCACGCAGGGATAATGGGACACTTCAGAGAATGATGTCACTATAATATATGCATTATACTATGTATAGTGAATGAATGAATGAATTTGGTTGCAAGTAATGACAATAACATGAAGGAATGACCTCTGGCGCACTGATGCTCAGACGTGCAGAGAACACATTAATGATGACACACACACACACACACACGACACATTAGTCATTTGTAAAGGTCAAGTTTGTGTTTTTATCTTTGACTTCTCAAAGATGTACAGACAGGAACCCATGAGCTGCTTTACTAACTCCATCTCTTCTGAGAGCACATCCTCTCCTGACATGTCGACCACTTCTGTTGATTTATTCACCAGAAACATGAATAAATCAATGTGGCACTGACTGAATGTGTGACAACGCTGTGGGTTTGCAGCTCCAGGCCTCACTGGCCATTTCAACTGCACACACACACACACACACAGTGACAAGTGCATGTGACAGCACAGTCACACGGGTACTTGGGCATTCTGATCTATCTCCTCTGACATGTGGGTGTTCAGCCAGGTGAACAGCTGAAGCCTGGGCGAGGTCAGGAGGTCAGACAGTTACACTCTAATCATGGCACTCAGTTAGTGATTTTGAAATGACATCACGTTAGTATTATGGGCATGATACAGTTTAAATCGGCCATCCAAATATCTATAAAGCAAATTACAGTGACAATAAATAAACATGAATCCAGATGTTTAAATGGTGAAGATGCACCAGCGTTCGCGCGGCTTCCGCCTGTTCTTAGTGAGACACAGCACTCTGTTCTTAGTGTTCACATCCCCACTCTCAGGATATAAAGCTGCTCACAGGTTGTTTCTCTGCACTCATGAAAGGTCTTTGTGTTTCTCAGAGGAGAGTGAAACTATACTGGAAATACACATTTCTACAGTTTATCACTGTGTTACATGCTTAAACTACAGTCAGTACTTTTTTATTTCAGATAATACTTGATTCATTTCTTACTGCTGAGACTCCACTGGTTTTAATGCGCTCAGAAAATCTCATCTAGATCTAGATCTAAACAGCTGATTCTGAACAAACTAGACGTAATTGTTGATCGTGTTGTAGCACGCTTTAGTGATGAAGTGTGAATAAAATAGTCCATATTTGACTATTTTGTGACATTTTGGAGGAAGCAGAGCTTCACTGGCCTCTGGTATCGATGTCCAGCCGTACCAGGCTCAAAACCATAGACTTTATATAAGACCAGGTCCTCTGGACCCGTCTGATGCCAGGATATGAGAATGAATCTGCACACAAGGGGAGAACATGCTAACTCCATGCAGAAACGCTCTTGTTCTGAACGTGTGATTTATTCTTTAATAAAACACAAAACTAAAGTGTGTGTGTGTTCGTTCCTCCTCATCACTTTGAAATACTTTGGGTTAGGAGGTGCAGCTTATATATAAATATGAATATATGAATATATATATACTGTGTATATATATATAGAGAGAGAGAGAGTAGATGTGCTCTTGCCACATGCTGTAGCTTGAAGGCATGGCTGTATGTGGTGACCTGACACATAAACACTCTTTTATTATGCAGTAAAAGTTGGAAGTAAAAATAAATAAATATCTGCCTCACAAATACTAACTTTAGAATAGAACTATATGAAGATATAAAATACAGCGATCATCTTTAAACACATTGAAAAATGTCCATAGATTGATGTTGTTTGACCTTTTGTAATTTAATTGTAAATGTCATTTAGTTCAGACTTGGGAAAGTGTTCAAATATTGGAGCAGCAGAATTTCTTTAAGGCAAATTACACAGATATTGTTTAGAGATGATCACTTTTCTGATCTAACTTTACAGTGACGCTGTTTTATAACCTTTTATTCTTAGAAGCATGAGCACGACATCCTGTAGATGTTTATGTTTATACATAGATGCTTCATCTTAATTCATCAAGTGTCACTGGGATTATGAAGCGTACGTGAAATCACTAATGTTTGGTTACAAATAATGTGGGATTAGAATATGGATTCTAATCCCACAGGACAGATATTCTGTGAGTCTGTGGTTGTTGTATCATGCGTGTATGGTTGTGGTTAAATGACACAACCATACACACATGATACAAACATGCTGAGAAGCAGCAGCTCGCTCAGGTGGAACACGAGAGAAAAACAACACATTTCAGACCCTTTTATTTTACAGAAACTAGTCGTGGTTGAGCAGCACTGTGGTGTGTGGGTGGAATACTCAGTAACGGTGATACACAGGTGCATGTCATCAGCAGGTGAGACACAGCACTCAGCTTGTTACTCTTTGTGTTTCTCGCAGATTACAATAACAGAGACCGTGCTGTTCCTGGTCCAGTACACATCCAAAGAGTTTGACCGCTCAGAGAAGACGGTGGCTATCGGGGACTGCTGCTACCTCAACCCACTGGTGCGCAGGACTTTCCGCTTCCTCGGTAAGTTCCATCCCAAAGTCCTCACACTGGAAGCTTTCATTTCAACTTTGTTTATTTATTTATTTATTTATATTATACTATTTTCATTGAACTAAGGACAACACAATTGGCCTTAGTTCTCATTTATTTAAGTTTATTTTCTCCTCTTCTTCACATTTTATGCCATTGTAATGATAGACTGGTTTACATGTAAACTAGATAAGGATGGATGGATGACTTTATTAATCCAAGTGTGTGTGTGTTGGAGCAGCATGAGGACACTTAGAGACAGGTAAACGATACACAGTCATCACAATTAAATCAGTTTATAAATATAACAGTTACATTTCAGAGAATTATTAATTCATTAATAATTAGTTAGTTAATAATCACACATAACTCGCAGGCTCTAGTCGACACGTAGAAGACTTGACATGTGGATACACCCATGATTATCAGATTTTGATAAATGATGACATTTCCTCACGTATCCAAACAGTGAATTCTGTCACCGATCTTCATCGTTGTTGTCTTCCTCTTGTGTTTGCGTTATAATAACTTTTATTTACATGGATTTCTTCATGCTGAAGATCATATAAACCAGACATCTTCTCTGGTTGTGGTGTATTTTTGCTGCAGCGCCACCAACAGGCCTGGGATTTGTACTACAGCAATTAGAGTCATTTTAGGGCTGTTATTGTATATGTTTGGTTCTGTCAAATGCAGATCTGCATTTGATAATGAGTGTGCACCTTTTCCAGGAAATACAGCAGTAGCAGTAGCGGCAGCAGTGACAGCAGCAGCAGTGACAGTAACAGTAGCAGCAGCAGCAGTGACAGCAGTAACAGCAGCAGCAGCAGTAACAGCAGCAGCAGCAGTGACAGTAACAGTAGCAGCAGCAGCAGTGACAGCAGCAGCAGCAGCAACAGTAGCAGCAGCAGTAACAGTAGCAGCAGTAGCAGCAGTAGCAGCAGTAACAGCAGCAGTGACAGTAACTGCAGCAGCAGTGGCAGTAACAGCGGCAGCAGCAGTGCAGCAGCAGCAGTGACAGCAGTAACAGCAGCAGCAGCAGTAACAGCAGCAGCAGCAGTTGTCATGTTAATGAAGACGCTTCAGTGATGCAGATCTGTCAGTGATAGAATCAAACCTGCCTCATTATACATTGAGACATTGATCGGTCCGATGTCTCACATGTCTCACAGGACAGATAGAAATCCATTTGAATGGGAGTGTGAGGAGGTGTAACGCACACACGCACACACACACACACACACACACACACACACACAGCATTGGCCTGTGCTTGTCCTCCCTGATCCTTAAGTGAGTGCAGGAGATAAAGCAGTGGTGAGAGGATGATTAGGCGCTCGTGACCTGGCTTTACTTGTGCATTTACACATAATGAACAGTGAACACATGAACAGTGATGCTTGTTATTGTAGACAGGTTTCTCCTTCCAGGCTAAAGCTCCTTAATCCATGAGAGACTGGAGTTGACTGTCACGTCTAATACACTGGTGCAGTGTTATATCCGAGTGAGGCTGATATCTTGGCGTTAATTGATGTCAGTTGCACAGCAGAGAAAGGAGGTCATGCAGCTGTTGTGTCTTTGATTCTTAAACCGTGATCGAGAACCATCGCAGGAATCCTTCGTTAAATTCAAGAGGAAAAGTTCACTAAAGAAGAGAGCAATGTGCTAATTAGCCTTTATAAATAAAAAGGATGTTTCTAATTAACCAAGAGATTAAAGTGATGTTATGTAAGGCACTAATGCAGAGTCAGCACTGAGCGAGGTGTGCCAGGAACCAGCACGAGAATGGCTGAAAACAGACTAAGAAAAGGCTCACAAAATCAAATCTACTGTGACTACGAGACTACGAGAGCGCGCGAATGTGAGCGCTACGCGCCGAGAGACTATGGGAGCGCGAGAATGTGTTTGCGGTACGCGCCGAGAGACTACGAGATCGCGAGAATGTGAGCGGTATGCGCCGCGAGACTACGAGAGCGCGAGAATGTGAGCGGTACGTGTCGCGAGACTACAAGAGCGTGAGAATGTGAACGGTACGCGCCGCGAGACTACAAAATCGCGAGAATGTGAGCGCTACGCGCCGAGAGACTACGAGATTGCGAGAATGTGAGCGGTACGCGCTGTGTCTGGATTGGAATGAATGTGGGTGTGTCTTTCCTGTCCACGCCTCTTTGTAGAACAGTTTATTCTGTGTTAAAGTAAAATAGGAAAGGTTCAACTGAAGAACATTAACACTTGCTTTGTAATGAAGCATCACTAGAACCACTGCAGCTTCAGTGGTTTTTCTGGTTGTTCTGTTTGGCACTTGATGAGAACGATGCATTAGTGCAAAAATAAGCTTCAAGTCTGAATGTTCCTTTCAGTGTGGATGTGATTTCCCTTGTTCTGGATCCAGATAAGTGTCTTAGTTGCTCACTGAAGCATTTGCGTCTTTGCTGCAATCAGCTAATGAGTGTGTGAGCTGTCAGTGCCACTTTACAGCTGCATTACAAAGAGCAGTTATCCCAAATTACAAAACACTATTTAAAATACACAATCTGCAAATACAATTATGTCCAGTGTGTGAGCCTCTGTGTTTTATGCTGCACTTGATCTAAAGCTATCGATAACGCCCACCAAGCAACAGAGGAAGGACTCCAGCAGCAGCAGCCGCAGCAGCCGCAGCAGCGACTGTGCTCGGCTGTGATGATGAGCGGCTTCTTGTCGTTGTGCTGTTAAGCTCCAGGTGAAGCTGAGGCCGCTCGCCTTGCAGCCAGACTTCTCTGCTTGATTTGACTTGAATGTAGAGCGATTTGTGTGCATGTGGGATCAGAGAATGACCATTACTGAGAATGGTGCAGAAATAGCAGTACTGTAGGACCTCAACTGCACCTGCTGGAAAAGGAACAATAGAGTTGCCTGCTGTCCTCAGATATATGCTATCAGATTGTTGTCGTTAACGTCAGGAAGTAATCGTGAATCTACCATTTTCTTCTTTAGCACTAAATTAAAGAAAGGGCTGAATGTGAGATTTTTTGAGTGTTGTATTCACAATATCAGTAAACTTACAGAGACATTCATTCATTCATTCAGTCACTGTCGACCACTTTATACTCCCAGGGCCGCTGGAGTCAGTCCCAGCTGACTCAGGGTGAAACACAGGGTGAAACTCAGGGTGAAACGCAGAGAAACAGGAAGTAGAGCATTAAGATTTCACCCATGTGCATCAGTGTCAATATTGTGTCCACAAATATAATAACTGAGCAGTGACAAGTGGAGACTTATGTTTATGAGCTGCAGCACAAACATCTAAAATGTTGTTGTTTAATCAAACAGAGTTTAAAGGTCTAAAGAGTTCAGCATTAGTGTCTAAGTAGTTCAGTCAGTGGTGACTAATTATGTCACATACTCTACAAGTCTATGTCGTTGTTGGAATCCATACTGGAAGTGGCCGATCAATGGAGAAGCTGATGGACAGACTGCAGTTGTTGAGAGGCGTCTGGAGACGACAGGACAGACAGATGCCAGGACAGACAGAGGCCAGGACAGACAGAGGCCAGGACAGACAGAGGCCAGGGACGGACAGAAGCCAGGACAGACAGAGGCCAGGACAGACAAAGCCAGGACAGACAAAAGCCAGGACAGACAAAGCCAGGACAGACAGAGGCCAGGGACAGAGGCGGACGACAGAGGCCAGGACAGACAAAAGCCAGGACAGACAGAGGCCAGGACGGACAGAAGCCAGGACAGACAAAAGCCAGGACGGACAGAGGCCAGGACAGACAGAGGCCAGGACGGACAGAAGCCAGGACAGACAGACGATGGGAGGTCAGGAACACATGCTGATTCTGTAGACTTGGTGCAGACGTGTCTCGTGTCCTGGTTTGATTGGATATTAGCTGCTGTGTGGATCAGTGCAGTGAGATTACACTGATAGTCTGGCAGGTGAATGGAGATGCAGATTATGAGGCGACAGCAAAATGACTTTTCATCTTTGCGTGCCTTGTGGAGATATTATTTTACTTCTCAGCACAGTGACATTTTGTGGTCAGTGTGTAATATTTTATGAAAGTGGGCAGAAACATTCAAGATTAAATGTATTGGTTTGTTTTGATCACCATCCTCATGAAAAACCTTCATGATGTGATATCTGCAGAGAAGCGACAGTCCTGTAAACCTCAGCTGTGTCTTGTGTCGAGCGCCACTTACAATACAACAGAAGAAAATACTCCAACACACGGCAAATTCATTTCACTTGTCAACAGGAAGCATACGGGTCTTGAATGCAGTGAAAGAGACGGCACTACAGTGTGAGACACGTTCATCATGGTGAGCATCGTTGCCTAGCAGCAAGAACGACACCACGTCAAGTCCTGGTTTGATCTTACCTGCTGTAACAGCTGAAGGTGCTTGTCTGTGTGGAGTTGCATCTTCTTGTTCTCCTGAGAGTTGTTTAATTCTGTATTCTGACCCATCTTTCATCCATTGTCAGTTTATACAATGATACATTTGAAGACAATGTCTGCATGGAGCAGCGTGTGCAGCGCTGTTCATGACCTTCACACAGAGCTAATGTGCAGTTGCACAGATGCAGTGAGAGTCTGTAGTGACGTGAGTGACAAATTCACACAGAGGAAGTCACATGACATCCACACAGCTGTGTGTCCATCTCATGGCGAAGGATCATGAGACGTTCAGTCTCTTGTCTCAGGAGACTCACTGTGTGTGGTCATAACAATGATCGTGTTCCAGAGTTTCCATCTGCTGTAGAGCAGAGAATCACATGAGAGTGGCAGATTCTCTCTCAGGTCTGACCCATGCTCGTCACGTAACGCCTCTCAGAGCTGAACAGTTTGAGGAGGATCACATTTAGAACACAGATACACACTCGACATCAGCTGTGTGCTACACCCTCGTGTATTTGAAGGTCTGTGTCTGCTGAACTTTAGGGCAGTGCATGCACAGCTCTCTCTGTCAGTGAAATGATGTAAAAGAGTTTATGTAATATCATTTAAATGAGGACAAAGATGTGAGGTGAGCCCTGTGGTTGCACGTGTCACTGTTTATTAGAACAGTGTTAAAGTGCACCAACTCCTGACCTTTAGAAGTCTGTGGCATAAATCTTCACTGAAATCATATTATAATCACACGTTCACCACGGACAGAAGTCATGTACACTAATAGACTGTAAAAGGTGTGTTGAGATGAATGGTTTGATCAGGGTCGGGGTAAACTGACCGCCAACAAGATAAAACATATTCTATATTTGCCCTGAAATTACTTGGGCATGTCGTTAAATAGTTTTGAACTCCAGCTCATGAGAGCTAGTGAAACTAATGCAGGGTTCACAGCGTGTTGAGCTAATGGGAGCATCGACGAGATGCATTCAAAGACCCTGGTAAATCACTTCATCACTTCTGCATGACCGATAGCATGTTGAACTTAGAGGAGTTGCTTCCAGATGCATTCAAGGAACCTCAAAAATGTCACCACCTTGTGATAATAGATGTGCTACTACACATTAGTAGAGGGAGGTAAAAACATGGATTCTTAGATGCATCGCGATTCAGACGTAGATGATTCTGAATCGAGTCACAAGTTATTTACATGTTGAGTAACATAAAATAGACAGGATGTAGATACAGAGAAGCTATTTCACTGACACGACGATCCTGACACTCAACAATGAAACTAAAACAGAAATCACGGGTGAAAGTGGGTAGGACAGCAGTTACATGTGATGCTTGGACTGATGTCACATGTGCTCCAAACAAGAGCAGTGAATGAATGAATGATGACTCAGTGAGACAAAAACACTGATTGAAAGTTCATCGAGATGCTTTCAGATGCTTTGATAAACATTTTATTTTATTTATTTATTTTTAACGGAATCCGTGAATCGTAATCTTAATCGAATCATTGGGCACCTAAAGATTACCGCCCCTACGTTAGGCCGTAATTGAAGTAGAAAGAAGCAAAAAGTCCGGTGAAATGCTTAGATTATGTTGTTGGTCTTCAACACTTAATTCAGACTAAAATAATTCTGATAGCTTCTCTCTATCCTGAATTGTGGTTAGGTTGTGGTATTACATCAGGGATCAGCTCTGGGTACCTTCATGTTTGCAGTGGTGATGACAGGATGACAGAAGAGGTCAGGCCGGAGTCTCTGTGGACTGCAGATGATATTGTAATCTGTAGTGAGAGACGGGACATGTGGAAGAGAACCTGTGGAGGTCTGCACTGGAGAGAGAGAGACAGAATGACAGTGAGACAGATGTTATAGTGGAACACATGCATGTTCACACAACTAACAGGACGATCACATACACAAAGTAAGTGCATCTGTTGAACAGTGAATCAGCAGCAGATAATGACATGGTTTCACTGTTTCAAGCATCTTAACTGAATGAGCTTCATGTGCTGGAAAGCAGTTCTTTGGTTTCCCCTCTCTCTGTTTCCAAAGCTAATGATGAGGCAAGATGGAGAATTGCAGTCGTCTGTGAAATGTAAAACACCCACTCTTCCTCGTTTGTGTCAGCAACAGTGTCGGAACGATGAAGCACACTCAGCAAGTGAGTCACGTGATGCTTGGTTGTTGTCACAATACAAAGCCTCACTCTGCTTCCGAGGAACTGATGAGCAACTCAGACAGTGACATTTAAACTAAGAACTGTGAGAGAAGAAGAAGAACGACGACGCACCTTCCTCAGTGGGTTCACAGCCTCGCTGTCTGCCTCCATCAGTGTCTTCCGGCTTCAAAGCTTGGCTGGACACTCGTTTGCAGCAGCACAAATACTTGACAGTGATTGGAAAAGCTGCTGTTGCCCCAGCAAATACTACACCCTGAAAGTGTGTGTGTGTGTCTGTGTGTGTGTGGCTTTGTAAACAGAGAGAGTGTGACTGAGCACATGGTCGGTAATCTGCTGTGACAGACAGCCGAGATCTCGTAGGAGGGAAGCAATTATTTCTCTTGAAACCCTTCAATCAATGAGACTTAAAGCCTGGCTTGTTTGGTTAAGAGTAGGATGATGGAAAGTTGGCACCTGTGTGTGTGTGTGTGTGTGTGTGTGTGTGTGTGCGCACACACAGGGTTGTTACTAAACTAGAATTTCAAACTCTAACATCTGCTCATTCTGGGCCATTTCCGGTTTTATTTTGAAATCTAACATTCTTCCCCATTTGCAGAACAGTATACTTCCTGCCATGATTCCACACCCACCAGTTTGAGTACATGTCCCGCCCTCATTACGTTAATCATCAGTCTATGCTCGTGCATCTCTTCATTCTCCTGCTATAGGAGAACTAGTTTAGTCTCTAGTTTGCCTTCAGCCTGTTACAAGAATGTCCCTGGTGTGTTCAGTGCAGCTGACTGTGTGCAGACCAATAACTAATCTGCAGTAAAATAATGTCTGTGAGGATGAGTTTTGGTTTCACTGTTAATCCTCAACACTCATTTTCCTGTGAGGAAGAACAATAAGAAGAGACTGAGCTGCTTTTAACTTTCTGTCTGATCAGTCTGTATATTTGTAACTATCAGAAAAATAAAACACATCATAATGACACTAGAAGAAAAGCAGCACACCGTCTGACTGTGTCCATGTGCTGAACTGAAAGTGTTCATCTCTTGTATCTCTCGTCATGTCATAACATAACTGGAGGACACATACACTGATAAAAAATGCATCAAGAGCTCATCATTTAGTCAAAAGCCTGGGCTGCAGGACAGTGCTGGGTGCTGGTCTGATGCTGCACTGTTTTATAAGCTTGTATCACTGAGGTGAATCTGAACAAAGACATACAAAATATCTGTGCGTAACCAGATTGATGCAATTTAAGATTGTGCATCAAATGAACTCTCGACTCTCATTGTATCTGGTCTGTACCGGATCGATCGATTTTGCAAGATCTGGAAAATATATTTGGTTTATCTGGTGTGAATGACCTATAGAGAAGTGTAAATAGGTAAATGGATGTGAATGAGTGAATGATTACAATCAGTTTTTCCTTGTGTCCCTGCTGGCCATATGAGCTTCTGTGTATCACGGTGGTTCTTGGTGCAGGGAGTTAGCAGAACACAGTCAGTGCTGAATATGTCAGTATTGCGCACACACACACACACACACAGGAGAACTCACTGAGTGCTATGACTGACTGAAACACAGTGTACTCGTTTCCTGGTTGTCTAAGAAAGACTATTAGGAATACAATACCAGGATATAATGATGTGTTCTGATTTATTGTCCTTGTCCATAGTTTCTCTCAACATAGTTCCTTCCACTTGAAGGTGGAGCTCAGGAACAGACTTTCCTGAGCTGGAGGCTGATTCATATCCCACTCAGCTCATCATTTTAGTTCATGATAATAATAATAATAACCCACTGTAATCTGTTTGGGTTTGCTGAGTGCCTTACATATTTGTTTTCTTTTCTACCTAGGAGTCTACATTTTTGGCCTCTTTACCGTTGACATCTTTGTCAACGCAGGTCAGGTGGTGACAGGGAACCTCGCCCCCTACTTCCTGACCGTCTGTAAGCCAAACTACACAGCACTGGGCTGCCAGCAGGCTCTGCGCTACATCAGCCACCAGGAGGCCTGCACAGGAAACCAGGATGACATTCTGAGGGCCAGGAAAACCTTCCCATCCAAGGAGGCTGCACTCAGTGTCTACGGGGCGCTCTACCTGGCTGTGAGTTCTCTTACTACTTCATTTACAGCTCAGTTTGTGTATAGAAACCGTGGATTAGACAAAAAGAACTTGTATTCACAATGGTTTGTTGAAAACTATACATTAGGGTGTTGCGTGGTTAAATATTGTTCCACTTTTTCAATCACAGCAAAGATAGTTGAAGTAGCAACAGTCAATCATCATGTCCTTTGTGGTTTTGGGTGTAATTAAGTCCAGATAATTCCAGATCTCCTCAACCGTGAGGATCCAGCCCTTGGTTTAAGCCATAGCTACTGTCAAACTACACACACACACACACACACACAGTGTGAAAGAGAGAAAAAAATAGGCATTTTGATGTTGTTTCTATGGCAGTTTGGTGAGTTATGTGTTGTATATGTTTTCTAACGTAGCTTTACTCGCCCACAGTGTTTTCAGGAAACTTAATTGGAGCTGCGTGGCATTCGTGAATTCCCTGCAAACGTGCAATCATGGATGCTTCTTGGTGTTTTTAGCCTTGGTGCTGCTGTTTGAATCTGTCTTGCACTGCCTTGCCTCATCAGTCTCTGTGTGCAGCGTGGGAATGTTGTGTGAACTCGTTTAACAGTGGTGAACTGCTCACTCTCCTGTATCAGAAATCAATAGAGAGAATCAGCATTTTTTTTTAATGTGTGACGTCTGAGTTTTGAAATCATCGTGATTAAACCACATTTCATTGCTGCTCGATGTATGTCAGTGTCAGTACACTGGATAACTTACTCACTGCGGTTGATACTTTTCACGTAGTCCAATAGTTCGAGTCAGCAAAATTGTGGTGTAACATCCTGTGCTTTGCAGTAACCATATGGTCCTCGGATCCTGAACCATAACTGAGGTTTTAATAGTGCATGATCTACACTAAACATTAATCATCTCTGGTACCTGCAGTACCTCTGGTAATAAAGAACAAGTACCCTTACTCTTGGGGGTATCTGCACGTTTGTTTGGTCTGTGAGAGGAAACTGAGTACGAGCCACTGCTCCTGAATGTTTGCATGAACATTCTACAGATGTTCAGTATAAGAATATCTGGTCATGTAGTCCGTGATCCCTCGTCAGACACAATCTGTGATCCGCAGTCTTTCAGTCGTCATAAAAAAACTCTGCTGAAACCATCGCCTAATCCTCCGATCAACTCAAGTACTGACTTCAACTAGTACTCTAGGTGAAGTATCAGTTTTATGTACCAGCAACTACATTTCAATACCAAAGTTAAAAGAAAGTAACGTATAAAAACTAAAGTTAAAAGAATGAGGTTTCTTAGAAAAGAATAGTCTCTTTGTGTTGGAGGTCAGAGGTCAGAGCGTCAAAGATTCTCCCAACTACTGTTGTCACAGTTTATTTCTACGCTAAAATGTTTGTTACCTCCCACATCACGTGAGATTACATCACCAACTGTCACGATGTAACTCTTCCTCCTCCCACTTTCTCTAAACTGTCAAAGTAGTTTTTCGGGCTTAAAATATTCTAGCTTTGTTTGATCCATGGCACCAACATGTCTGTCCAGTAGAGGGAGCATGAGGTCGGGGCTACAATAATGTTTTATGGTTTGAATGGAGGAAGAGTGACTTATAACCACACCCAGTTCAACCAGTTCACACATGAGACGTAACAAAAAACACCAGCTATGAATCAAACAATTGAAGATTTCAAATCACTCAAACAACAACATAGTCTGTCAGCAGCCAATGTAGGGTCATTTTAGATTTGACCCAATAATACGGAACAAAAACTGGTGAGAGATTTGACCAAATGTAAAATTATTCTATAATAATTATTGTAAATGTTTGACGGGTTAGGGTTAAAAACTCACATTAAGACTCTGTATCATAAACAACTCAGACAGAAGGAAGCTCTGGTCATTTACAAGCTAATACTGATAATAATGATAGTGGTTTGCAAAAGTTGAAAATAAGACAAAGTGATCTCCTGATTTGCAAATAAACATGTTATGTAAATGATCCCATTACTTTCTGGAATGATTTTATATCTTTACAGTGACAACAGCAATATTACACACTGTGAGGATTTTCAATGTCAGAGAGAGTCAGCATCTGCCTGAGTGCCCATGAGCGATGGAGTACACAGATTTGTACCATCAGTGGTTCTCTGCATGATGGAGAGAACAGATTGCCTCTGTTATTTAGGTCATTTAGCCAAGGCCACTGTGTGTGTGTGTGTGTGTGTGTGTGTGTGTGTGTGTGTGTGTGTGTGTGTGTGTGTGTGTGTGCGTGCGCAGGCGCGCGGCGCGCGCGGCGCGCGCGCGCGTGTGTGTGCTGCATGCCTGCCCTGAACACAGCTCACACACACACACACGACACTGCATTGACTTTCATTCATTTGGACTAAAAACATTATCCTAAACCTGAACCTAACCACATTTCAAATCTTGATCCTAAACTTAACTAGTTCCTCAGAAATTAGGTTCTGCCTCATTAGGATCAGGTTTTGGTCTCCGTGAAGACGACTGGTCCTGACAAAGTCAGTGTTTATGCCCCAGTGAAAAAGCCCTAAATAGGGTAACAAATACACACACACACACACACACACACACAGCACACACACACACACACACAGCTTTAATGTTTCCATTCCAACCTGGGGCTTTATGAAAATGAGGTTGTAATCACCTCATTCACATGTTAATATGACTTCCATGTGGATTCTCTCTGATACTTCTGCTAATGTTTTGGTCTAAATCTACACTGTAAGGTTGTGTCACTGCTCAGCTGCAGCATGTGGTCTCACTTACTGGTTCCATTTTATTATTTTAATAAATTATTACATTCACTTTGTCATCAGACCTTTGTTTTCTGTTGGTTCTCAGGTGGTAAGAGGCAACTGGGCTAAAGTGGTTCTCAGGTGGTAAGAGGCAGCTGGGGTTAAGTGGTTCTCAGGTGGTAAGAGGCAGCAGTGGTTCTCGAGGCAAAAGTGGTTCTCAGGAGGTAAGAGGCAACTGGGGTAAAGGGGTTCTCAGGTGGTAAGAGGCAACTGGGGTAAAGTGGTTCTCAGGTGGTAAGAGGCAACCGGGGTAAAGTGGTTCTCAGGAGGTAAGAGGCAACTGGGGTAAAGGGGTTCTCAGGTGGTAAGAGGCAGCTAGGGTAAAGGAGTTCTCAGGTGGTAAGAGGCAGCTAGGGGTAAAGGAGTTTTCAGGTGGTAAGAGGCAGCTAGGGTAAAGGAGTTTCAGGTGGTAGAGGCAGCTAGGGTAAAGGAGTTCTCAGGTGGTAAGAGGCAGCTAGGGTAAAGGAGTTCTCAGGTGGTAAGAGGCAGCTGGGGTAAAGGGGTTCTCAGGTGGTAAGAGGCAGCTGGGGTAAAGGAGTTCTCAGGTGGTAAGAGGCAGCTAGGGTAAAGGAGTTCTCAGGTGGTAAGAGGCATTTACGGGGGTATGTTGGCAAAACTTGAATATACTACACACATGAATGTATGTTTGTTTAAAGGCAGAGTTGGAGACCCTGGAAAAGTGTTTGAATTCAAAAACCACTTGTCTTCTTCCCTCTGATGCCCAGCGTCAGTGTCCGCCCCCCGTCCATTGTCCACTGAGCTTCCCTGACACATGTTCAGAAACAGCTGATTCTGAACATGTGACACGTTAAGTATTGAACCGTAAATACAACACAGAACATTTTAGAGGAAGCTGAGTTTCCCTTGTCGTCTCATGCTGTGATCCGTGGGATCGTTTTGTTCATTTTGTGACGTAATGGCAGCGATGGACGCAAGTCGCCGTCTTTTCACCGTTAACCAAAGCATTGTTGCGCTCGCTGTTGTGGAAACGTCTGCAGACAAGAAACCGCCGTCACATGTGGTTTCAAGATTTAGAGAAGAACGTTTACCGATCACAAGTGACGTTTTACTGTCACACAGTCAGCGGTCGTGAGTGGATGAATAATTGGGGCTGGTTATTTTGGTACTATTGTACCGTATTGTACCAAACCTTAGGAGCAGATAAGGCACAGCACGTTCAGTACTTGACCTTGGACCTCAGAGAATATTCAACAATGTCATTTAGTAACACAATCACCTTTCACATGAAAGTCATCATCATTTCTAAATTAAAAGAAAGTTGTAATTTCAATACTACAGTATACACAGATTAGCTTCACAGATTAGCATGAACACTGATAGGTCCAGTGTTCATGGATTAGTGACATTTGAAACTGCATCCGTTCAATCATCCCTTTCCCTCATTTTTCTTGTTTTTTGGCTGTTTTTATTGCATCAGGCTTATGTGGGTGGAGCCGTTACACCTGCCACAGGTGAACCATGTTTCCTTTATCAGTCTTTGCTAACATGACTAAAAACAGGAACCCTGTCTAGACTTTGAGCTTGTTCCCTCAGAGACAGGGTTTTGTCTTGTTCTTGTCTTGGTCAGAAAACACTCCGATGCTCACACACACGCGCACGTACACGCACACGCACACACACACACACACACACACACACACACACACACACACACACACACACACACACACACACAGACCCATGTGCAGCCAGTTATCTGTTTGGGAACAAAATGGCTGGCTATTAACTTTAATGTATTCATTTTTTTAACAAATAAAATGTGCTAATATGCATGAGGAGGTTGTAGTGGGATTATGCAGATGTTCCATGTGCTTGTAGCGTCTTTTAGCCTCAGTGTTGAAGCAGAAAGTCAGTGAATAAATGTCTTGAATGTTCTTAAATCCAAACACACTGTTGTTCCTCTGTGAGGACGTGCAGGTTAAAGCTGTCTGTTAAGTATTGATGATCCAAAATGGCTCCTTTAGACCAAACGAGACACGTGTGTGTTGTCTGTATGACAGCACTGTGTTCGTCTGTGGGCGTTTTCATCCAGCTGTTTTGTAGCCCTCAGCTTCAGTTGGTTGCCATGGTATTTCTCCTCAGTGCAGGCACATCACTTTGTTCCATTTTCCTCTTCAGTTTGAACGGCTGAAGTCTGTGGCGTTACATGTGCCGTTACATGTGGCGTTAGTGTTAGTCTGTGTTTCACAGACATGCACATGTCCACAGGGTCTGTTACATCAATACTCTCGTTCCTGTGTAAGTTACAATCTGTACGGGTTTTTCTTCTTCACTCCAGAGAAAGAAGAGACTGAATCTACACAAATGATGCTGCAGCAGATTAGAGATTAGATTAGTTCAGGTTTTTGAAACGTGGCTGTGTGACTACTGCTGCTAAAATAAGTTCTGTAGTATTAAAGTGGCCATGATGTCGTACTAATCTTGTAATATTATGGTAATACCATCTCATTCTTATTGTATTCACCAAGTAATACCTTGATTATGGCAAAGAAACAAAGTTGTTTGGGAATTATAGGTGACATAGAATGCTTGTATCACACATATATGTTAGTTATGGAGGTCTACTTACATGTATTAACTTGTTTTCATGGTTAAAAACCTCCTAATCGCTGCAAACGAGCCGATCAAAATATCTCCTCATTGACGCTCTCGTCAGCCGCGCTGTTTCAGACCAAAACCACACCCCCAGAACGTGGACTGTGTTGTGATTGGCCAGCCAACGAGAGCTTTCCCACTGTCCTGTGATTGGCCAGGTACCTGGAAGTGACGTAATAGATAGGCCAGCTCTCAGATACACAGCTCCCCCTCTGGCACAGTGGATGCTCTGCATCTCAGCAGCTACAACCAGAGTAGTTCTTCTTCTGCGGTTCAATGTACGCAACCGGATGTGCCCGGACTAGTGCCCGCACCAGGAGGCGCTACGGTGGTGAGAGGAGTGGTGAGGATTTTTGATGACGACATCAAATTAAGGAAGTGCCGATCCGCTTCGCAGAGAACCAGGAAAACCCTATTTTCTCAGCAGTGGCTGAACTGTTGTTGTGAAACTTTAGGGTTTCATAAACGAGGTCATGACGCAGATACACACACACAAACGCAGCGTTAATTGGAGCTTCCGGTCTATGTGGGCTTTAAAGTAGATTTAGATTCCCAAACATTTTAGGTTGATGGATGTTGTTTAGGAGGACATGAGGACAGAAGAGGACACAAGGTTCAGGACAAGATGGAGACAGATGATCCGCTGTGGCGATGATCCTAAAAGGAGAAACTGGAAGAAGAAGATTCCCAAATATCAGTAATTGTGATAGTGATTGCCGGGATATTACGTCACATATGACATGTTGTCACTGTGATATTATCACATTATTACCACGCTGTAGTCATTGTTAGTTTGAAGATGGTTTTACCATATTATTATCTCCCTATGACAGAGTTATTCTACACGACCAGCGTGTTGTTTCTGGACCATACTGTGTCTGTAAAGTGTCACCATAGTGGGATGCTTTTATTTTGAAATGCTATAAACTAAAGCTTTCCTCAGCACAGTGGTTGTGTATGTGAGCGGCTCTCCCTCAGGACTCTGAGTGACACGTGAGGAGATCCGATCCCTGATCCAGTCTTTCACGTCACACTCTCCATTTAGCTGACACGCCTGTGACATCGTGAGCATGTGAGCTTGACAACTGCTGCTAATGTCTGACATTACATGGGAAATATAGGTGAGAGTGTGGATCATGTGACGCTGACAAAGGCCGTTAACACAAATGAAGCTGTGAGCAGTGAGTCTCCAGTGAAATGAGGTCAACTCGAGAAACATTAAAATATACTGTTAGTGTGTGTGCGTGTGTGCGTGTGCGTGTGCGTGTGTGTGTGTGCAAAGGTCCCAGTAGCTGGTTACTTTGTACATCCAAGTAATAGTATGTGACAGATCAGACGAGCTTCAAAGAGACAAATCACCCTGACCCGGTGAAGGACGAGTGTATATAGACGCACAGGCGCACACACACACACACACACACACACACACACACACACACACGCACATACACAGGACTCTCATTGATTCCCCTTATGTCATCCCTTACCTTGGCCATAACCAGTTAATGCCAGTTAGGACTAGGATCCAGTCTCCATGAGGACTACTGGTCCTGACAAGGTCGGAAAAGTTCCAAATGAGAAAGCACACACACACACACACACACACAGACAGAGGTGTGAATCATCAGGGACACAGAAAATGTCTCTTCTTTCGTCTTCATTCGTCCACATGAACAAACGCAGTGTGATTCACTCTCTCAGCACTTGTTTGTAGCATTTTTATTTTAAAAAATTTAAAGTGAAAATTGGTTATTTTAAGAGTAAAGAATGGTGAACTTTGTCCGTTCTTGTTGGGTCATTGTTGTACCGTTGTATCTTAGCAGTGTGCAACCTTCACACACGATATTAAAGTCAGAGATAACAAAAGTTTTATTAACTAGTTAACTAGTAGTACTTGGATACCTGGTGCACAGCTCAGCCTTTATCTCGTTAAGCATTTACAGACATGAAGTCTTCTTTTAGACGTGATAACCCACTCGTCACCAGCACTCTTGAAATCATCATCCTCACAGATCATGAGGACGTCGTTGCTGCTGGGGATGGTTTCCAAGGGTTTGGCCGTTGCTATGCAGTGATTGACATCGGAGCGCCGATTGTTGGGAGTTTTGTGGCTGGGTGTCGATGGTGTTCCTGCCAATGTGTGTGTGTGTGTGGGCTACTGTATAGCAAGGATTTCCAATCACAGCACACAGACGGGACATGAAGCATTCAAAGAGACATGATTGTCCCAAAACAAAAACAAATTCA
The DNA here is from genome assembly GCF_019176455.1 of Solea senegalensis. NCBI lineage: Eukaryota > Metazoa > Chordata > Actinopteri > Pleuronectiformes > Soleidae > Solea > Solea senegalensis. The sequence continues at coordinate 166,460 of NC_058021.1, read as the reverse complement.
TCTTTGATCTTCTTCACCCCGCCCCTTCCTGCTCTGCTGCTGTATACACACAAACACTCCCTCAGTCAGGTCTGATAGTTTTACGCCGAAACACAGGTTGTGTTATTGTGTCTTCAATGTTTTCACATGCATTATACTGATAGTTACCAAACCTTTGATTACATTACATTACATGACATTACATGTCATTACATGTCATTTAGCAGACACTTTTATCCAAAGTGACTCACAATGCAAGTGCATTTAAACATTTGAGTACAAACAAGAGCTTCAAGTAAGCCAAACTATGAAGCGCTAGTCATAAGTGCGACGTATAAACAAGTGATTCTTTTTGTTTTTGTTTTGTTGTCGTCGTCTTAGAGTCGAGGTAGAGTCGGAAGAAATGTGTTTTTAGTCGGCGGAGGAAGATGTGGAGACTTTCCGCTGTCCGGATGTCGATGGGGAGCTCGTTCCACCATTTGAGAGCGAGGACAGTGAACAGTCTGGAGTTCTGTGAATGTCTCTGCGATCCTCTCAGTGAGGGGGCAGCGAGCCAAGTGCATAAATGATGTGCACTTGGCTTATCATTAAATGATAAATGATACCAAGTGGAGAATTTACAAACGCCCTATTTGCAGTTACTGTGCAGCCGAGCCTGAAAACCCAGAGAGTATTTACCCATGACTGACACAGAGGCATCATCATCACCAGAGATCGAGTGGCCTGCACACACACACACACACACACACACACACACACACACACACACACACACACACACACACACAGTGAAGAGTCTTTGCATTAGTGATAAATCTCAGGGAGAAAATATCTGACTGCATCTCTGATTTTAAGATATAAAACCATATTTCATTATTTACACATTAAAACACATTAAGTGAAATAAGTTTCAGAAATGACTATACAATTCTATCTCCTCTCCTGTCTCCTTATACCCTTCTCTCCATGCTCATGTCTCTGTCCCTCAGGACTCAATCCTGTCTGTCTCCACTGTCTTTCTCTTTTCCTCTCTTCAATTCATGGGTCTTTATTCTGTCTTTCCTTTATTTTTTTGTCTTTTTTGCGTCTGTAAATACAGAGGAGGAAAAAGACCGAAGCCTCGAGGAGAGACATATTTATGCACAGCTGTCTTTAATAAAACATCAGTGGTGATTTTCAGTATCACATTTGCTTTCATTCATCTCTGTTTCTTAAAGTGAAGAAGCACTGAAAGCTTTTCTGCCTTTGTCTCACACACACACACACGCACACACACAGCACACACACACACACACACACACACACTACATGCGCCTTTACACATACCTGCCCTTTTCATCTTTTTACTTTTGCTGCATTACATACATACACACAAACATACAAACACACACATACACAAACATGCACACCTTTTACACACACACACACAGCACACAAACACACAAACACACACACATACACATACACAAACACACCTGCATGCGCCAGCACCTAAGCCTGAGCATAGCCACTAGGCACTTTTACTTACACAAACCTGCCTTTTACACAAACACAAACAAGCGCACACACACGCACACAAACATGCACACACGCAGTCTTGAAAGCTTTTACTGGTCTGAAGGAGAAGCTTAGAAATCAATGCAGACCATATACATATGTATATATACATATGTATATATACATGTATGGTAATGTAAATGTAGCTCAAACCATGTAACCGTCTCTTGCAGATGTACGTCACGTGTGTGGTGCAGGCGAAGGGCACTCGTCTGGCCAAACCCGTGCTGTCTCTGGGGCTCATGTGTCTGGCTTTCCTCACCGGTCTCAACCGCGTGGCTGAATATCGCAACCACTGGTCAGACGTCATCGCCGGCTTCATCATCGGCTCGTCCATCGCCACTTTCCTGGTGAGACGCACATCCATGAATATAATGTGTGCTGGGGAGCTTTTACAATCCTGGGCTGACGGAAGAGGAGGACACGCCTCCTCATTATGTAATCAGAGACATATATTTAGGATCTATGAACATTTCCATTGTAGCAGTTTTGCTTCATCTCCTTTTACTCGTCAGATCTACTCATATTTTAATCAGAACATACTTGAGTGAAGAATCTCTGACAGAACCAGACTATTAAATTCTAAAGATGTTCATAATATTATTCATATACAAGCAGCAGCAGCATGAATAAATGAATCTGATATCAGTTTGAATGATTTCACAATAATGAAGAAAAATTCTGCTTCTAATAATAATAATGGCCTTGCAACAAGGATAATAATAATAGTAATAATGATAAGAATAATAACAACAATGATAATAAAATGGAGAAAAGCATGTTTGTTTTGTGGCTCTGAGAGATGTTCTAACCAGACACTGTCGTACAACTTCATGTCCAAACATCCAAACTATGACTTGGACATTTTTGAGTCTGTGTTAGCATTAAGTTAGCGCCTTTGCAGCAAGACGACGAGTTTGTGACCAGTTGGAACAAGGCTCTTTCTGCATGGAGTTTGTGTGTGTGTGTGTGTGTGGGGTTTTCTCCAGGTTCTCCCGTCTCCTCTTGTGTTTAAATGAAAGCACAGCTGGACTTTTGGTTCTGCTCTACATCTTTGATGTTTGTGCAGAGTGAATGTTTGACAGTCAGAGCAGCTGAGTCAGCTGTTCCATGAGTTTAATAACAATGTAACTAAGAATCATCAAAATATGCAAATGAGACGTGATGACGTGCGTACGACGTGTTCTGGTGACTTTCTCTACTTTCCATTGAAAGTAATTGGCATGAGTTTAGTTTTTGTTTAGTTCTCACAGGACAAAGTAACTTTGGATGAAAAGGTTCTTACAGTTTTACATTTCTAAGCAAACTGAAGCAAAAGATCAGCCTCGTCTGAAGTGAACGTACAAACCATCGTCACTATTGTAATTTCAAGGTAAAGGAAAACTCTCAGTGCAGTGTCGACATAAACGCTGTCAGCTGTGATGTTGTTATTTAGAGAAAACAATGGAGAAATGTTCTCTTCATCTCGTGTGTGTGTTGCAGGTGGTATGTGTGGTCCATAACTTCAAAGGGAAACTCCTGCTGAGCGAAGAATCACCAGCGGAGCCGCGGTCCAACACAGCCATGCTGAGCATGGGCCGAGTGGAGAGTCCACTGGAGAAGTACATCGCCTCACAGGTCAGTACGACTCCATCATCATCATCATCATCATCATCATCATCATCCTCGTCCTCATCATCACACCTCCAGGTCGTGGCTTTCATCACTTTAATGGGACAGTTTTCCTGAAGTGCAGTTGTATGAGACGCTCACACATCGTCAGCACCAACAGCTGCGACTGAAAACACGTCAGGCAGCTTTAATCTCAGCATCAGGTAGCTTTAATCTCAGCGTCAGGCAGCTTTAATCTCAGCGTCAGGTAGCTTTAATCTCAGTGTCAGGCAGCTTTAATCTCAGCATCAGGTAGCTTTAATCTCAGTGTCAGGCAGCTTTTCTCCAGCGTCAGGTAGCTTTAATCTCAGTGTCAGGCAGCTTTATCTCAGTGTAGCTTTAATCTCAGTGTCAGGCAGCTTTAATCTCAGTGTCAGGCAGCTTTAATCTCAGTGTCAGGCAGTTTTAATCTCAGTGTCAGGCAGCTTTAATCTCAGTGTCAGGTAGCTTTAATCTCAAGTGCTTCACATGATAAAAACACTGGGAACAACCCATCACCACACCCACCTGTCAATCATCCCAACCAACACTTAAGACGAATAAATAACCAGGAAACTTAAATTTACTGAAGTGAAACTGAAAATTCAAATGTAACGGATAATTCAGAGTGATACTGTGAACAATATTATCTTATAAGATATTAAGGCTAATTAAAGATCCAAACTTCTTTATTGTCATGTATTAAATAACAATGCAACTTTGTTAGGAGTAATGAAATGATTTGTGTTCGGTGTCGACTTTACAGAAGCAATTAAAGTTATAAATTATAAACATAGGATACAGGAAAGTGTAAAATAAAATAAAACTAACTGGTGCAAACATTTTAGGAGCTGCAGTTCAAACTGTGAGTGTACTGATGATAGCATGGACGTCAATAAAAGAATATATAACTGGAAGAAGAATAAGAGACTAAGACATGACGTCCATCAAAGAATCCTCAGGTCTTCGTTTGCTTAAGTCACTCAAATGTCTTTTTGCTGTGGTCTCTGGTGTCAGTTGTGTTTTAGTGAGAGTCTGTGTCGGTGCTGACGTTGTGTCCTCATGCAATCACACAAAACCTCAACTCCAATGTTGGATATTGTTGGCTCACTCACTCACTCACTCACACACACACACACATGCTGCTGTAGGAGACCGATGATGAAGATGAAGAGTCGAGTTACATCATGGAGCGTCTCTCAGCGTTCCTGCGCTGGCTGCGGGGTCTCCATTGGTTCCAGCGTTTCCGGAAAAAAAGGCAACAGAGTGTGAAGTTGTTTGACCTGAACTCCAAATATCTCTGGACAGAAGTTTGATGATGACTGAAATCACACACATCGTGATTCCTCTTAAATCTCTAAATCCATCACAGGTTTCTGCTCATGACACGTGAGGGTCCTGTATCAAATTAGACCTTTTATTATTATCTTCATTCAGTTCCAGTGAGTTACAGCACTGTCCTCGGCTAATCTTACAAGTGAATCGTCCTTTCTGCTCCTGTGTGACCAGTAAAGCAAATAATCACTTTTCATACTCATTTAGTCATTTGAGCCAATCAGACATTTCTTGTGTCTTTGCTGATCCAAAGTGAAACTGACAGAACATTTCACAGCAGATATTTTGTCTTGCATAAAGAACCTAAAAGGGATACTTGAGTAAAAGTCTTTAAGTATTTGACATTTATTGCACTTAAGTAAAAAAGTCTAAAGTCATTTTATTAAGAAATTGTGAAGAATTTGAATGTTAGTAATGAACTAACGTAGCTTCCCTGCAGTAGAAGCATAATATAATATAATTAACATTAAATAACATTCTCCTGTTTCTGCTGAAGAGTTCAGCGTCACAGACCAAGTGTCCAGCGGTTTGAGACGACGTCCTCCATGATAGGATCAATAATCTGACATATCTGACATGCGCGCGGCAAATGACTCCGTCACCAACTCTTCTTCTTCTTCAGTAAAAGTACAAGCTTGTAGAAATATAAATAACAAAGTATTTGTACTTCATTACAACACCGGGTAAAAATCAGCTGTTATTTGTACATATCTCAGCGATTACCACACACTGTCTTGTATAAAATAAAATAAGCCATATTCATGGTTACCTGAATGAAAAGGTATCATGTTATATATATGGTTTGGTTTATTTATTTATTTATTTATTTATTTATTTAAAGACAAAGTCAGTCCAGCCTCATGACACCTGTTCAGTTTCAGTTTAATTAAACCTGAGGTTTAACATCAGCACAGAGCTGCCTCTGTCCATGGTGCTGAACTGATGCATTTCAAAAGTTTAGCCACATTTGTGCCGTGTAAAGTGTGGGGATACAATATGAGGGAGATAATGTTCATGCTAGCAGGCTAATGCTAATGCTATCCCCCAAACTTGCAACCTGAGAAGCTCGTAGAAGGAAAAATACCACGAACATCTTGAAAAAGCTAGTTGCGAGCGTCAGCTTTGGCAAAAATGATGTTGCTCTAATATCTGCTGTCTGAAAACTTGAATTATCACGGGGAGTGATGTTAGCATCAGGTTCCTCTCGTGTAGTTGCAGCAGTGTTTTATTTCCTGCTGATTCATTGTCCTGTAAAGTGGTTGTAGTTTCTGGGCCAGGATCTAGAAAGCACTCAAAAATGTTTCACTTCACTTTCCCTCTCTGCTTATAACAGAGGTGCATTAGCGCGCTGTGCTAGTAAAGTGCTTCAGTCGAGTGTGTCAAACCCCACCCACTCTGGAAAAAAGAGACACACACTTAAAGTTTTTAACTTGATTTCTTATGAAATGTTATAGATACAGACCCTAACCCCGTAGATACAGATACAGACGTTTACCTGTGATTGGAGAGACGCTAGCTGAGTGCAGAGTGATGTGAAACTTTCAGACAACAGCCATGTTGGTGGATTTAAAGCTATTCACTTTATAATATCTTTGTTGCAAAAAGGATATTAATCATAATTTGTGATTTTTTTTTTGCACATGAACAGATGTTTTTCATGTGAGTCAAAGCAGCTGTTTATGTTTAATTAAAAACATGCTGCCATGCTAAAGGACTTAGAGCGATGCTGTCAGACAGTGTTAGAACCATGCGGCAGCACAGACGTGCAGGATTAGGCACCAAATAGCACGAGCTAATCCATATTCAGGAAATGTTCTCCATGTGAGATTTGTTCTGTGAGAAATGAGCTCAGGCTTTAAAAAGCAAATCATCACAGAAGAGAGCGTCTTTAACATTTATAAATAACAGCATGAATAAGTGAACATCAGGAGTAAGAATTCTGCAGCTCGGCCTCACGTGTGTCTGTTTTCGTCGCTGTTGTTTTAAAGGGATAGTTGATGGTTTTAAGTGTGGCTGTATACTGACATGTAGTCAGGTGTCACTTTGTAAGACGCTTATTCTCCTGCACCAGAGTTCATAAATAATATCAGCGTTTTTTATCTTGCTGGGACTCGACAGGTCCTGTTCCACTGTCACTGTTTCTGTCACTCAGGTAAATCAGAATGAATGATTTGTAACACGGAACACACAAATATAACTACATTCAACTCAGTGATGGAGACAGCAGTAGATCAACAGTGATTTTCCTCAACAAAAACTACAGTTTCCAGTCAGAAAAAGTCTCTTGGTGAGATAAATAAAAGAATCTTAAATGTTTATAGATTTTGTAATGAGAGCCGTGTCTATTCTCTTGACTTCAGCTAAATGTAAGACACTGACTATGTTTAAGTATCTGTTAGTTACAACCACACTTAAAACAAATTAAGATGCTTTCAGACAAATGATTTAACTAATAAAGAGGGACAAGAGTTTAAAATAATAACAATACTAATAATACTAAAAATAAAACCCTAGAAAACAGAGTTCCAAATACTTAATACCAACCTCACCAGCAACTCAAAGCTAATATTATTCCTAATGAGTCTTAATGAATTATGTCTCCAATGAGGATCCAACTTGTACATGAAGCAGGAATGAGGTCAGGCCACGCCTCCAGCAGCTGGAGCTCCTGTTGTTCAGGGGATCACACATCCTGCTTAGCATGTTAGCATAAACTGGAGAGGAGGCTGTGGTTCAAGCTGTGGTTCAAGCTGGATTTGTTCAGTATCTCTCCAGCATTGAGATGTCGTCACATGTTCCATTCTCATGGTTCACAGAAATACGTGGAATCAGATCGATTTGAATTCATTTCAGAGTTATTTAAAATAAATACCCGAGACATAAAACACAGAAAATGTACTGGTAGTAGTTTGGTTTTACACCCGAGAAAATGTACTGGTAGTAGTTTGGTTTTACTTTGCAATGTGTAAGATGTAAGATGATCAACGTCTATTAAGAAGTCACAGAAACAATCTGAGTCGCTTGCTTAACATTAGAGTTTATAACATTTTCTTAGTATCTAACACAGTCCATGTCCATGGTTACACTGCAGACAGGACGTGCTAATTGCTGCTTTGGCAGGTGTGCAGAACATTTCACACTCAGACAACAGAGCGAGAACAGAGCAGATCATTTAACCACGGTGACAAGAATAAAAATACAAGCACATGAGTTTGTATAGGAAGTCACAGCATGAGCAGCAGGTTCAGAAACACAAACAGTAGACAGTTAATCATTAATGAGGCGACTGGAACAGGCCGTGTTAAAACCCCTCCTCCCCCCAGAGACTTAAAAGTACCCTAACTATGAATAAATGATAAAGTAAGAATAGAAATGTAAAAAGATGAAAGGACATCAGTGCAGTTTGCTTCTGGACACGTCCTTCACCGCCTCTGCCCCCTGTTTTCATCCTTTTTCACCCTCAGCTTTTACAGAGAAACAGTTATTTGACCATAATAAAACACCGGGCTGACTGCAGAGACAGATCATACGTGATTTGAGCTTTAAATTTAAGCAGCATTGCAGTACACTCGCAGATTATCATCCACGGGGTGCTGGTGTTGTCAGTGAGAGAGACACTCCTGTATGGTTTGGACGGTGTCATCAGGAGACACGTTAGCATCGTCCTGTTATCATCAGCGTAACTATGGAGATCAGTGCCGTCCCCGAGTGGCATCATGTATAAATTAAAAAGAATAGGACCTTGAAAATGTAACCTTGTATTTCATGTTGTAGCTTTTTGATGAAAATTCATCCTCGTTTACCATAAATTCTCTGTCTGTAAGATAAAACTGAAAATGAAATGAGGTTCAAAGAATTGAGTGATCTGCAGTGACTTCTGTCATTTATGAACGTATTATTATTATTATTTGAGTTCTGTTTACCTGAAGGTCTGTACGGTGTTTACGGTGAGAGCTGCTCTCAACAGAGCGACAAGATCACAACTTAGAAATGAGTGAGGAACAGAAACATGACAATGGTTGAGCTCAGTATTCTTCCTCTCTATGCAGATGACACACGTCTCTTTAATGACTGGCTCTGTCAGAACAGAGTTTCTTTATGTTTTACGTCGGAATAAATGACACAAAGATGTTGCCATGTTTTAAATTTATCTTGGTTAAACACGGGTCCACTGGCCCGCTGCCTGTCCATCTGCTGGGCTGTTAGAGACCTCGTGCTCCACATGCATCAACCTGATTTGAAGTTAATGAAGCCTAAAGGAGGAGGAGGCTGATTCTGTCCAGAGTATTTGGCGTGTGTGGTGGTTGAAGTGCTTTTTTCCCCTGATTTGTCTTTGCATCTTTTTTGCACCTTCAGACTTGATATTAGCAGCGTGCTGTGTTTCAGCTTCAGTCTCATGAATCCGTCCACAGGCTGCTGCTGAAAGACTCTGGACAGCTCACGCGAGGGCAGGCTCTAAATATAGCTCAGTGTAAAGATGCCTGCGAGCTAAACAAGCCACAGTGAACAAAACCACAGGAAGTAAAGATGAATTGTGCCCTTCTTTAACGCGTGCTTTTTCACTTCATGTCTCCAGACGATGTCACATATTTAATATGAAAGGTAAATGTGTGAATCAAACTAATGATTGGATCCTTTTTGTTTTTGACGCAACCATAAGAAGAGTCTCACTATAGCTTTATTACAAACACAACAGGAGGAAACTATAGCACTTTAATATAAATGCACATATCTCTGCTTAGATGAAGGAGTATATATACACACTGTATGCACTTGTATGCACTGTATGGCTGTGAGTGCGTCATATGTTTGACAGTTCATTTAATACAAAGGTTTAATACAAACACACAGGCAGTGACCATAACAAGCTCCTTATTAACGAAATACACAAAAGACAATATTGTTACTTCAAAATCTACTCAGTAGATATTACTACTTTACATACATACAATACATGATGGTAGTAAAACTGCTACATTGTAATATGGAAAACCACATTTTATTTTTATGACTTAAAATTAATTATCACACAGTGGTGGAGTTCCTGGAATGTTTTTTTTTCTTCTTCTGAAATTATCGACGCAAAATGCAAAATACGTTGCACCAGATTTCCCGAAACACGTGTCAGTCAAAGACGAACTCAACAGGAAGTTTACTCATCATATTTAAGTCACTCACTCCACGACATGTTAGCCCAACTCTTGTACTTGTACATGTACATGTAGTATTGTCGCCTCATATGTGACTTAGTTTTACACCTGACACACAAACGAGTGACACGTGATTGTAAAACAGTTGTTTTCAGTGTAACTGAATCATGACACACAGCAGCAGCAGTAGCAGCAGCAGCAGCAGCAGTGTTTGTGATGCTGCTCATCTGCAGCAGTGCTGTCACTAAACACACCACACTCCTCTGTTAACATGAACAAAAGAAAAAGCAGGAGAAGTAGAAGTAGTCGTGAGTACACATACTCACAATGATTACTACATCCAGTCTAACGTATCTCTGTCATTGCTTTACCTGAGCACTCGGTAGTGGTTACGACTGCAGTGTGGGAATCACCAGAGACGCCACAATCCCATAATCATATATTGTGATAGAGTAGCACAACAGTGAGCACTTGACCCGTAAAAGGCGGAGTCACATCAACACGCTGACACAGACAACGGTCAATCCACAGTGTCCACTTAACCTATGAGAGGGAAACAGAGAACCCAGAGAGAACCCACTCACACAGAAAGACCGTGGGTCGAACCAGGGTCTGAACTGGGGAACATGCTGTGCGGCGACAATGCTATGTAACACTTATTATAATATAATAATATAAATATAGCGTAGAAAACCTGTCAATGTGATTCAGAGTAAAAATCCCATTTACCCAATTCACACCATCCTCCCACTCCTTTATACAGACCTTCTATTCATAGTCTTATCTCACACTTCACACTTCACTCTGCACAGAATTCACTGTCTTGACAGTGTCAGTGTGACGTGTGACTAGCATATGCTGTTAAGTCATTACTGCTATAAATAAATCACTTTTCCAGCCTCACTCATCATGTCTTTAGACCTACTGCGTATAGACAGACAGACAGACAGACAGAATCAAAGTGTAAGACACTCAACATTTGACTAAGAAACAAAGAGAATTATCATTACATCATTTGTTTGATTGAATTTACCGGCAGAGTAGTGGCTGGCACAAAAAGACCCGGGTCAGAACAAGAGGTTGGCATGTTCTCACCAGGTTTTCCGCAGGTTCTCCGGTTTCTTTGAACAGTCCAAAAAACCACCCAGAGGTTATTTGTCAGTCAGTCAGTCATCATCTAACTGCTTTATCCTCCACCAGAGGGTCGCGGGGGGTGCTGTGCCAGTCTCAGCTTCATCGGGCGATAGGCGGGGTACACCCTGGACAGTTCGCCAGTCCATCGCAGGGCCACACACAGCTAGAGACAAACAACCATTCACGCTCACACTCACTCCTACGGTCAATTTAGAGTGTCCAATTTACCTAATCCCCACATTGCATGTGTTTGGACTGTGGGAGGAAGCCGGAGAACCCGGAGATAACCCACGCACACACGGGGAGAACATGCAAACTTTCTCTTACTTACTTAAAACTTACTCTTTTCAGTCCAAAAAGAGGCTTTTATGTCAGTCTTGGACGTGGGACGTGTTCTGTACGGTACATGCCCTCGACACTGTGTATCACGGGCCCTGAGGTTTATCACCAACTTACGATCTCTCACACGTCACTGTCTGTTGTTATATGAGTGTGTTACACTCATATAACTAAAACACTGGCACTATTCTCGGTCGTCTCCCCTCCTGTCAATGAGTGGAGCTCTAGATCCATCAGCTTGGTTCCCAGGATTGTCTCTCTCTGTCCGTCCCAAAGGTCAGAACAACTGAATTGGAATAAAAAGCTGCAGAAAGATTTAAACTTAAAGGCTTTGTCTTAGTGGATGTTTTAAGGAGAATACTGGAGCTTGGAGGCAGAAACCTCTGTCTACACATGTTCCTGCTGATTTTTTATGATTAAGATTGTGATCTTTTTGATTGGATTGTTGATTTGAAGTTTTTGCATATGTTTAGAACGCCAAGTCTGAATCCAGTCCGACTATGAGTAGTCAGACTATGAGTCACATTATCCAGGTATGTTAGTCCAACTAAGGCTAACTTAATTGTAGTCGGACTGACATGTTTACATGACATTGAGAAAACTGAATTATTGTCTTCGTCTTAGTCAGACTAAAATTGGACTAAAATGCAGTTATTTTTAGGTGACTAAATGCCGCCTGAATAGAACATCCTCCCTTCTTCTTTTCGCTCCGTAGCTTCATCCTTCCCCCCCCCTTCCTCCTCCTCTCTTGCTTCACTCTGTTTGGATTAGAAAAATCAAAGCTTTTATTCTGCATGACTGACCATCCCCTGCCTCTGACTCTTACTGGCTTTTGTTTTGTTTGCTGTGCTGTTTGCTAATCAGGCCTCTTTCTTTGGTTAATGCTTTGATCCATGTGAGGATTTCACAGGGAACAAATTGAGCGCTTTGGTGAGGTTTAGGCTTATGGATGTCCTCCTTTTTCTTCTGTCAACCCGGAGTATTTTCCATGTTTGTTCTCTCTTACTCTATAAACTGTGCTAACTTGACATTGGACACCTCCACTGTGGAGATTCAGCAGAAACTTTGGCTTTGAAATCCACGTGATTTTTACATGAATCGTTTCAAACATTAAGGAAAGTCATGAAGTAACAAAACATATATTATGTTAGCATCGTATTTTACAGCTAACTCCATGTAAGTGTTGACACACACTGTACAAATCTCTACATCACAGGTGGTGAGTTCTAGTTAAGCATGAGCCAGTGAATCTTTATTCAAAACCTTCTAATTGTCCTGTTGTAAATACTAGGACATCAAAGAGCGTTGACTAGCATCGATGATGTGAGTCACGACCATCAGCCGTGGACGGGGACTGACGCTGGCTTCAGCAGATTCAGTCAGTGTGCAAATTGAGTTAGTGCCGAAAGTCATTTGCACTCAGTGGAACAAAAATCACTCCTCAATCCTCTTTCACACTGAACTCAATGGCTAAACTTGTGATGCGCTCACTTACAAAAACACCATTCACATTGGCAGTAGCTTTTCTGTCCTTTTTGAGTGTCACTTACACATACCCTGGTATATACCGTAGAACTGTATTTCTGATTGTCTTTTAGTAGTCGTTTTATTATGGCCTAAAGTCACATGTCAGCACTGTGAGGGAACTGCTGTACAGCCTCCGCTCTTCTGTCGTTTGGGGCTAAATATTCTTGGTAACATTAAATGACATGTCATTTTAGCCACTTACAATGGAATTGAGTACAATCAGCCAGGGGTGGAGTCGAACTTGCGACACAGTGGTCTTAACCACTGAGCCACTCCATCCCTAACTTCTGCAGACCTGAAAATCTGTATCTTTGGCTGACAGCTTCGTAGCTTCGTAGACTACGTAGTTCGACTGGTCAGTGATGAAATCAAAAACACGTCCAGTCGAACACCTTGTTGTTTTCAGGTGATGTTAAAATCTCATCATGCCTGTGAAAGTAAAAACTAAACTACGGTGACTTTGAGTGACTAGTTTAAAACAGTGGTGCTGTGTTTGTGCATAGACGTGTCTTAACTAACTAACTAACTAACTAACTAACTCTGACTTTCATTGTCTTCTCCCCGCTGTAGAATCACATCACCTTCGCTGAGGTCACATGACGTGGAGTCGGCCGTGTGGCAGACCCACTGGACATCCACGCTCTTCACTGTCCAATCCAACTAACTGAAGTGCAGCGCTAAACCCATTCAGTGCGTGTGTGCGTGTGTGTGTGTGTGTGTGTGTCGTTCTGTGTCGTCTTTACCACGTCCCTGTTGTCATTTGTGGCTTCTTGTATTTAGGAAATCAAAAGATGAAAAGGAGTCAGTAAGTCTCCATCTATGCACTTCCTCTGAACCACGGGCAGAGTCCAGCTCGCTGGGAGGCAAAGGCTGGAGATGTTACTCACTGTGAGACACTGGAGGAGGAAAAAGAAGAAGCTTGAAGCTGAAAGTGAAGAGTCACATCTTTTTATTGTGATTTTCTTTTGGTGTCTGTAAGGATGGATTTTTGTCAAGATGTCAAATGTTACAGTTTTAAGAAAGACATGTAGTTTATAACATATATCTGTTTATAACATTGATTTCCTCCTTTCAACTTGTGTAATTGTTGTATCATATCACTCTGCAGGAAAATGAAGACTTAAAGGAAGGATTAAGAATTCATTTTCTCACAAACGTGATCACGTTACAGACGTGCTTCCACGCAGGGTCAAGTCCAGCCTGAGATCTAAATTCCCATCTGGACACATGGGCTGTTACTCAATGCAGGGTTTGCTTCCTTTAAAGGAGATGCTCTGCATGGCTGATGTGGTGCGTGGACCTTCATTTGCAGTGTAGCCCACTTCCTCTGAAGGACGCTGCACCAAAATCAGCAGATTTTGTCCTATCCTTATTTTCTTGTCACGTAGCAGCTGAACGTGACTAATGTTGTGTTCATTACTGCGTTGTGTTAGGAAACATAATTCATGAGTGCTCACACGCTAATGCTGGAGCTGACCAACAAGCAACAGCTTAAATCAGGTGACACATATTTGATGTTCACCTGTTGCATTGAGGGTTCACAACCTTGGGTTCAAATGGAGTGGCTGAAGCGAGGATGTCATTTTGCCTCACATTAGTGTCTCTCAAGGGTTTTGCTGGTGTTTGTCTCCAGTGAGCGGTGAATGGTGGGAAACACGCGGCCATGAAGGATCCACCTGTTGGATTCACCTGTTGTTCCTCCAGAGTGAAACAGCAGAGTCATGTTTGTGTCTCCCGTGCTTCCTGCAGGCCTGAATCATTCATGCTCACAAACCATCCAGCCTCTTGTGTCTTTGTCATTTTGTTTAAGTGAGATTCTGAAAGAGATTGTGTGTTTGAAGTGCAACACTTTTATCATCTGCAAACTCCCGAAAGAAGAAAAGAACCGTTACTACTTTGATAAATATGGGCTCCGATCAAAGTAGCAAACAACTGCTTTGTGTTTGTGTTCATGTGTGTGTGTGTGTGTGTGTACACACAGTATATACTCTATGCTGTCAAGTCCAACCAATGAAAACACTGAACTCTGATGATTTTACAGCAAAACTGTCAAGGAGTGTTTCTTAGCTGAAGCAGACAATCATGAGCTCCCACTCTCTGTTTTCTCAGACTGAAGTGCTTATTATCTTTATTTATTTTTATTTATTTATTATTTATGAAGAACCACACAGAGACACTGGGTTAAAACTGTCTCTGCATCTCATAACCAATCAGGACATGGACGTCTTTGACCGTCAACACAGCTGCGGGTACTTTTTTATGATGTAGCTCAGTTGAACCTTTTTTTCTTTCACGTTCAGTAACTCTGGTTATATGTTTACAGAAATGAATGAGTCTTTCATGGACGGAGCATTGTTTCTTTTCATGTACACACTGAGAATAATGTGAAGGACAGTAAAGCAACATTTGGAACCAACAGTAATGTGACATTTTTCCTATGCTGAGAGTGATATTGCCATATACAGGTAACAACAACAATAATAATAATGATAATGATAGTAATAATGAATTATAACCATGAACATATAACAATATGGTTATACATTATCATATACGTGATATATTTCATATTTAAAGATATGTGCATATATTACATTTGTGACTGAAGCTCAAAGACGTAGTGACTGTGTGTCCACACTGAACACAGAGTCTCTGTCGTCATGGCTGGTAACGGGTAACCCTCACCCGTTACCACCATTACATGATCGACACGGAGCGAACACACTAAAACCACTCGACTAGAATTCTCAAAGACTCAACCGTCTGCTTTCCTTTGCTGTGTGTGTGTGTGTGTGTGTGTGTGAACGCTCAGTCCCATTTCACTGTGTGCTCCTACACTTAACCCTCATGTGAAGGTGTCACGTGTCCTGATTACATTTCTTACATTCCTTAAATCCAAGGAGACTAATGTTACACTGGTTAGCATTTTATGTAGCTACTTAGCTCAGTGAAAGGACGTCTTGTTGTGGAGGAAATGACTACATACATTTGAGGTTTTACAGCCTTTATTAAGGCAAAGCTTTACTTGTGTGTGTGAAAACAAGCCGACGTCCAAAACTCTGCAAATCCATTTATCTGAACTGTCCTCTCATCATGTGCAGCAGGTTATCAGAAGTTACAGGTGTGTATGTGAGACATGGTGTGTTAAATATGAAATCTGAATTAAAATGACATTCTGGCAAAAAAAAGCATCCGTTTACACGAGGACGCGTCACATTTTGTAGGCTACATTTGAACCATTACTCCATGTAACTCAGTGTAATTCAAGGGAAAGGACACAAAGAGAAATGGGATTGAGCCTATTGCTTAAATGTGATCTCACAATGGTGTTGGTTGATTATTTCTCAGACGAGCTGACCCTTCACTCCTCAGAGCTCGTGAACGATTTGCAGGTGAAAAGAGTGGAACACTCAGCAGCTGAATAACAAACAGACCAGAGCTGAAAGAGAAATGAACTCTTACTTCGTCGTGAGACTTTCTTTTTTTTCCATTGTTTTGATGTTATTTTGTTTCTTGGCCAATGTTGTGATTTAAAGTGATTAATGAACTGTTCTTTGTTTTTTGTTTTTGCTACAAACACTGATGATATTGTAACGTTTCTCTGATCACGTTTCCTTCTTAGCAATAATGTCAGCTCTCATCAGGAAAGAGGAGATCACAGCGAAGGTCGAATTCTGTTGCCCCTTCAAATCTCTATTTTTGTAATAATTACTGAAGCACTTATTTAAAGAGTCCAGGCAGGAACATGCAAACAGCAGCACTTTAAATCAAGCGCTCACTCCTTTCATTGCTAATGAAATGGCCCCTGAAGTCTCTGCTGCTTGATAAATAAACATCACAAAGAATATGAAAAACAAGTCAAAAGTCGCATCACATGTGCATTGCAACAGCTCTCCTAACATATTTATTTAAAAAAAAACAGAGAAGTGTAAAAAATATATGTTCAAATTATAAATATATTCCCTATACCTATATCTATTTATACACACACGTGTGTGTGTGTGTGTGTGTTTGTGTCTATTTTCATATGACTGCACAGTGTTCACATTGTCCTTTGTTAGTGCTTTTTCATGTTATTTCATATTAATGTTCAAAGTTAGAAACCCATTTTATACTGTGTTCTGCGAGTAGTGGCTTTTACATTTAAATCAAAGTGCAACTAAAGCAAAGTTTCTCGTCTTCTCACATTATTTATGTTAGAAAAGTGACGAAGAACCAAATTACAACTGAAGGAAAGACTGACAACATCTCATGTTCTGAAAACATGGCTGCACACATATACACGATATATATATATATACAGTATATATATATATATATGTATGCTTTACATGCACTTCAATGACACGTCGTTTACCATGTTTGCTCTGTCCAAATGCATTTGTTTATTATTGTACTGGATCATTTTGTATGGATGTTGTTTCTCTTCTGTTTCCAGTTTATTCTTTTTTTGTTTATGCTTATTATTATTTTGAAGCCCTTTTGTCTTCTATTCAACTTGAGTTCTAAACTGTGCCCTTTTACACTGTAGAAAAAAAAGAATTTACAGCCTTTGAATAAAAAAAGATTGAAAAGACTCAAACATTTGTCTCAGACTGTGTTTTTTTTTAAGTCTTAAGATTTGATTTATAGCAGTTTTTCGAGTGAAGGAAAAGTCCTTTGTGTGTAAATGTTCCCAGGAGAGAGCGATTAGTGCTGAAGAGAAGTGACGAGATTCATGAGCAACAAGAGTGATAAACCCTCACGGCCCCGACAGCTACTGTCAGAATCACAGTATCCATGTATACAGTATCTGTGCATGCTGACTTTTTTGAATGATTTTGGACAACATGCTATAGTATGACTTTTTTGAATGATTTTGGACAACATGCTATAGTATGACTTTTTTGTCACATTTTGGACGACATACTAAAGTATGACTTTTTTGTCACATTTTGGACGACATACTAACATTTTGGACGACATACTATAATATGACTTTTTTGTCACATTTTGGACGACATACTATAGTATGACTTTTTTGTCACATTTTGGACGACATACTATAATATGACTTTTTGTCACATTTTGAATGACATACTATAATATGACTTTTTGTGCATTTTGGGCCGACACTTTTAAAAGTATGACTTTTTTGTGCATTTTAGACTGTGACCTTAAGGAGAAGCTGAGGCAGAGCAAAGACACCTACAGGAGGAAGCTGGAGTCCAAACTCCAGCAGAATGACACGAGGGAGGTGTGGTACGGAATGAAGACCATCACTGGATTCAACGTGAAGGAGAAACCGAGAGAGGTAGAATTTATGCCATTCCTCAATTATTGCACTATTTTCTTCCCACTGTTGCACATTTTATGGTTGCATTACATTTTATGTTTTAATATTTTCTTGTATTGCTGCTATGTCGAAACAATTTCCCCTTGGGGATGAATAAAGTATTTCTATTCTATTCTTATTTGGTTGCTTTTTCATAAATTGCTATTGTATGTAGCTGGGTTGACTTTTGACTTGTCTGCTTCGGTAAGGTGGCAGTTTATTGTTGATTTTGTCTGCTAAGTCAAAGAGAAAGTTGTTTTTGTTGCTGCTTTGACCTAGTTTCTATTGAGCCATCACCAGTTATGAAGTTTCATTGGCTACAGGGGAGTGGCCAACACAGATGTAAGATAGTCCTTTATTTGTCCCATAACCAACCAGCTCCTAATCAGGTGTTTGAAAAAAATAAAATAAAAAAGGCAGCATTCACTTTGAAGTGGCAGCTTCAGCAGCAGACTATTCAAACGAAGACTCAGGAAGACAAAGAGTCTTCCTGAGTCTAAACCAGAGTCTAATGAGGCCAAGTACCTGTCTGCAGTTGTTTTCTACCTTTCACATATGTGCACTTTTTCCATTCCTGTTCATGTTTCTTCTCGTAGATATCAGAGAGGACTCAGTCCTCCTCAGAAAACACACTGGCACTGAAACAAGGAAGCAGAGAGTTTTTAAGGTTCACATGGCTTAATTGTCAGCAGGTGTGTGTAATCAGGGCCGGCAGAGGAGGGGGCGGGGCAAACTGCCGGAGTGACAACTTGGATAACACCCTCCAACACAGCCACCACTGCGGCTCTCTCCTCCGCTCACTCCTTCTCCCACACACCCAGATCCACTGGCAGAGGTGGCGGGACAGGTCTGGTCATCAACCCCAACTAGACTTTCACTCTTTACCCACTGCCACACTGCTCTTCACAGTCATTTGAATTTCATGCTGTAACTGTAACTCACCCAGTAAAACTAATCATTGTTGTGATCTACCGTCTACCAGGCCCAATGGGACTCTTCTTGGATGAACTAGATGCCCTCCTTTCAAACATCCCAGAAAATGGCCCACCACTTGTTCTTCTTGGCGACTTCAACATCCAGTCAGAGAAGTCATCCGATTTACTTATTTTACTTTCCTCTCTTTCTCTCTCACTTGCTCCTTCTCCACCAACTCACAAAGTTGGCAACCACCTTGACCTCACGCTGTCCTCCTCTCTTGACTCTCTCTGTCCTCTTACTTCACGGCGGGTTTGTAAGTCCCCCCCAGCCCCGTGGTTGTCAGTGCGTGCTGAGAGAGCCACGATACGGGCAGCAGAAAGGAAATGGGGGAAATCAAAACACCCTGACGACCTGCTTTTCTATCATTCTCTTCTCTCCAACTTCACTGCCTTTATCTCTGCAGCCAAACAATCTTTCTATCAGACTAAAATTCAATCCTCTTTCTCTAACCCCAAAAAACTTTTCTTGATCTTCTCTAACCTCCTTGACCCCCCCACTCCCCCTCCTCCCTTCTACCAATTCACTTTGTCAACGACTTCACAAAAAAAGTAGATGACATTCGCTCTTCTTTCTCAACCCCACCTCCTGATCTCACCTCTATCTCATGATCAAGTTCTTTCCCTAATAACCTCTGACCGCCCCACCCCCTACCCTTGACCTTATCCCTTCTCATCTTCTTCAGTCAATTGCTTCTGATCTTCTTCCTTTCCTCACCTATCTCATTAACACATCTCTATCATCCGGACTCTCTTAAAGAGGCGAGAGTGACCCTCCTCCTTAAAAAACCCACCCTTGACCCGTCTTTTGTGATTTTACTCCCTCCCTCATGAATAACCTTGTTGATTGTACAGCAGCCTCACTGCATACTACATTAGATTGTGTTGCCCCTCTGAAAAAGAAAGTGGTGAATCAGATGAGACGAGCACCATGGTTTAACTCCAATGCTCTTAAACAGACATTACGTAGATTAGAAAGAAAATAGCGTTCCAATAACCTAGAGGAAATTCATATAGCCTGGAAAGATGGTTTTGTAGCTTACAAAAAAGCCCTACACAAAGCTAGAGTTGCCTATTATTCTTCTCTAATTGAAGAAAATAAAAATAATCATAGATTTCTTTTCAGCACTGTAGCCAGGCTGACACAGAGCCACAGCTACACTGAACCATCTGTTCCTTTAACACTGAGCAGTGATGACTTTATGAACTTTTTTGTGAATAAAATAACATCAATTAGAGAAAAAAATGATCATCTCCTCCCTCATATTGGGACTGACTCATCTTTTAGCACAAGAGCTTTAGAAGCACCAGGTGCACAGTTAGACAGTTTCTCCCCTATAGATCTCCCTGAGTTAACATCATTAGTTTCATCATCCAAGCCATCAACCTGTCAGTTAGATCCTATCCCCACCAAACTGTTTAAAGATGTGTTTCCTTTAATTAATAGCTCTATATTAACTCAAATTAATCCATCCTTATTAAATGGATATGTGCCCCAAATGTTTAAAATAGCAGTTATTAAACCCCTTCTCAAAAAAGCGATCCTTGACCCAGATATTTTAGCTAATTACCGACCTATATCTAATCTTCCCTTTGTTTCTAAAATCTTAGAAAAGGCAGTTGCTAATCAATTATGTGAATATTTGCGGATTAATGGCCTGTTTGAAGATTATCAGTCAGGTTTTAGATTAAACCATAGCACAGAAACAGCACTAGTTAAAGTTAGTAATGATCTTCTTTTATAATAAAATAGAATAGAAATACTTTATTCATCCCCAAGGGGAAATTGTTTTAACATAGCAGCAATACAAACAAATATTATAACATAAAATGTAAAATGTGGGAAAAAAAATAGTGCAATAATAAAGGAGTGGCATAATGGAGTGCAATGTCATACTGTATGTCACGGAGAGAAAATGTGCATTGTGTAAATAAGCAGTTTTTTTTTTTTGTACTATTACAGAGAGTTATTGTAAGTTTTGATGGCTGATGGCAGGAATGACTTCCTGAATCTGTCCTTGTGACAGCGGAGCTGTCTGAATCTCTTGGAGAATGTGCTCTCCTGGGCCTGGAGGATGTGGTGGAGAGGATGATCGGGGTTATCTATGATGGAAAAAAGTTTATTCAGCATCCTCCTCTCCACCACCGTTTCCACAGTGTCCTGTTTGCAGCCAATGATGGAGCCGACCTTCTTTATCAGTTTGTTGAGTCTGTTAGTTTCACCAGCTCCAATGCTGCTCCCCCAGCACACCACAGCAAAGAACAGTGCGCTGGCCACAACAACAGACTGGTAAAATAACTCCAACATCTTGCTGCATACATCAAAGGATTGCAGCCTCCTCAGAAAGAAGAGCCTGCTCATCCCCTTCCTGTACACAGCACTGGCGTTAGCCTTCCAGTCCAGTCTGTTGTTCTGCCTCACACCAAGGAATTTGTATTCCGCAATGTCCATCTCAATGTCCTCCTCCAGTACCCTCAAAGGTTGTGGAGCTGTCCTCTTCCTCCTGAAGTCCACCACCATCTCCTTGGTCTTGGTCACATTCAGAATCACGTGGTTCTCACTGGCCCACTTCACAAAGTCAGCTACCACTGTCCTGTACTCCCCCTCCTGTCCATCCCTCATACACCCCACCACCGCAGAGTCATCAGAGAACTTCTGCAAGTGGCATGACACAGAGTCATATTTAAAGTCTGAGGTGTATATGGTGAACAGGAAGGGGGACAGCACAGTGGTGAGAGGAGTGGTGAGGATTTTTGATGACGACATCAAATTAAGGAAGTGCCGATCCGCTTCGCAGAGCCCAGGAAAACAATACAACACTATTTTCTCAGCAGTGTCTAACTGTTTGTTCTGAAACTTTAGGGTTTCATAAACGAGGTAATGTCGCAGATACACACACAAACACAGCGTTAATTGGAGCTTCCGGTCTATGTGGGCTTTAAAATTGTAACAGTATTGTATTATTGAATTAATTACTTTATATTATTGTCATACATTGTCATACAGGAAAGTGATTTGTTTCCTGTCACTGGATTTTGGTTTATCTCCTCCACTGCCAGTCTCATAGTCTGAGCCCACCGGAAAGCCCTGGGATTAAGTCTGTGGCTGATACAGGTGAATGTACTTCTACAATATTCCATCACTGACCTCCTCCGTCTTCGCTCATGTCCTCACCAGCCGCCGCTAGCAACATTGCACCTTCACCCATCGTCCACCTGCCTCCTCAGAGATACGTTCACCAGGGATCTCACTGCTGCTTTCACGATGACAACACCACCCACAACTCCATAAAGTCATTGTGGTCCACTTCTCGACATCCTCTGTGAAACACTAGCCGCCGGCACACTGATCACAGTGTGTTAGCCCGGCTAGTTTGTCCGGCTAACACAGCTGTCAAACACAACACCACCATCAACAACTCATCCCAAACATCTCCGAAACTTCATCTTCCCTGGTCCCCTCTGGGTCCCTCCCCCACCCATTCTCCTCCTTTACACTACCCTCTGCTACTGTAATTTATGATCTCATTAAAAAATCAAAATGTTCTTCTTGCCAGTTGGACCCCCTCCCTACCACTCTAATCAAAACCACCCTTCTGTCACTGGTCCCCCTCATAATACAAATAATACATTCTTTCCTCACCACTGGTATTGTCCCCTCTTCACTAAAAACAGCTGCTGTCACTCCTATTCTGAAAAAACCTGGTGCTGACCCCAATGACCTCAATAACCTAAATCCCATTTCGAATCTCCCGTTCATCTTAAAAATCCTAGAAAAAATAGTCACTACTCAGCTCCACACCCATCTTTCTCATAATAACCTCTATGAACAGTTGCAATCTGGTTTCTGCCCCCTCCACAGCACAGAAACAGCACTGGTTAAAATCACCAACGACCTCCTCCTTGCAGCTGACTCCGGACTTTCATCAATACTCATCCTACATGATCTCTGCTGCCTTTGACACCATCTCACACCCTATCCTCCTAGACAGACTTCACTCCATTGGCATTTCACACATACCCCTCACTGTCCCTTGTTATTATTATTATTATTATTATTATTGTTATTAACCAATAGGTTACATAAATTTTAACCTTCAGCATAAGAATATTCAATTTTTTACATACAGTTTATGATTAATTTCATCAGGAGGAAAAGTACCAAGTGCTAATGGGGGTGTTTTCAGAACACCCGTGTTACACAGGTAACAGCGTGTCTTCAGAGAACACCCCCCTTGTTTTCACTATTTTGGATTAGCCCAACCCACACAGGGTAAGTGACTCGTCCTGCAGGTCAACCCAGAGCCCGGGGACCGGCCCTGCAGACATACTTAGCTCTGTGTGTGGAGCTTCAGGACACATTTACAACACAGAAAGCTCTTGGCATGGCTGGTTTTTGGGTATTATTAACAAACGGAGGCTGTTGAAAGTCGACAGGTAGTCCTGGTTTAGGAAATAATGTTGTTTAAGCAGCTCACCTCACCTAATAGCAGGAGCACACACACACTGTTGTTGTCATCATGTGGGCTCTACATGCATCCAACACGCAGAGCCCACGTGATCACAACGGGCACTGCTGGATAGAATATAGATAGATATATCGGAGATTTTAGAGGCAGTCCGATATAATCCGATACAATTTTTTTGGCTGATATCGGACCGATATCCGATATCAATATCGGATCGGGATATCCCTAGTGCAAATTCCAAATAATATCACTTTAATCAAATTTTTGGGCTGTTAAACTGTTAAGATGAGTTGATGAGTTGTCTTTATCTTTTTGTCACTGCTCACACTTGCATTCATACAGTACTCCTTTTTTTCACTAACAAGTTGTGGTGGGGTGTGGTTCATCCTATGGTGTGACACTATATAATTTGGTGTGACATTAAAAATTATAATTTTCTCAACGCAACAGTGCAAGTGTCACAGGAATGTTGTTAGATTTATGACAGCGTTTGTCAGAATTAATCTAAAATATGTTGAAAGACTGAGGACAGATGTCTTACTGTGCACGATGATTAAAAAAAATGCAAAATGTAATAGATCTGAATAAGATTATGATAAAGTGAATTACTTAACAAAGTTATACCCCATTTTAATTTTCTATACATTAACTTTCATGTCATGCCTTATGACAATTTTAGGGACAAGTAAAACAAATTAGTTAATAAATCGAGATTCAAGTAAACCACATATGTTTTAAAAAAAATAACAGTCAGTACAACTAAGTAATATTTTGAAAAAATTTTTGGGCTCAAATGTCATCCACCCAAATGTGAGGCAAAGCCCGACAAAGCGAGTCTCAGTTTGAAATACAGCAAACATTCCCATGAAACTGTTTGAATCTGATGTGAATTTGTGGTGCGATGTAGACACCGTCAATATTGTGTCACACAAGATATCTCTGTAACATAAACGATGTAATCTTTCAATATCTTCTTATCATGTTTCTGATCAGTGATTTGTACATCTTTTGTTTGTCTTGTTAGTGGAACCTCAATATATGTAATAGATTTTGTTTAGTGTCATTTTTATAATCCTGAATAACAACACTTTTGAAGGAAGCAACCTGACCCAAAGAAAAATATTCTTAGCCAGCTGACAAAATAATTTAAGTGATACTAGAGCTTTGTCTAATATTAAACCATCACCTCAATGCATTGTGCAAGTCCAAGCTAATGGCTAAGCTAAATAATAATCACATCTCACACCACCACAGTTTAATGATGTATCAGTTTTGTAAGATTGTCACTACAGAGTCATATCTATAAAGATATATCAATTTCAAATCAACATTGACTATCAAACATGTTTTTTAAATGTTTAGTTATCCAAGTCTTGTTACTGATGCAATAACTTTGGGTTAATGTGTGTTTCATCATTTCTTTTCTTTCCCCATCAGGTGCTGTTTTGTATTCTTTTCAGGCTTCAGTAAAATAATGTAACTCTTTGGAGCAAACAGGCAGAACAATAAACCGAAGCTGGAGGCCAAGATGGCAAATGACTCAACTGCATCTGCATAATTTCCAGGGGAGCTGATATAAGCAGGGATGAATGCTAGCCACACAGCACTGAAGATCAGCATGCTGAATGTGATGAACTTGGCCTCGTTAAAGTTTCCCGGCAAATTTCGAGCCAGAAAAGCCAATACAAAGCACAGACAGGCCTGTAGACCAATATATCCAAGAACACACCAGAAGGCCAGGCTAGAGCCCACACTACACTCCACTATAATCTTTGAATGTTCATATTGTGCATTTCTGGATGGAAACGGGGGAGCATCAATGAGCCAGGCAGCACAGATAACCACCTGAACCAGAGTACAACTAAAGATAATGGTCCTCTGCTGCTTAGGCCCCAGCCACTTCATGATGTTGTGCCCTGGCCTGGTGGCAGTGAATGCAGCCAGTACCACCAGGGTCTTCCCCAGGATGCAGGAAATACACAGTGAAAATATGATGCTAAAGGCAGTGTGGCGCAGCATGCAGGACCAATATGTTGGCTTTCCAATGAAAAGCAGAGAACAAAGAAAACACAGAGTTAGTGCAAACAGTATGAAGAAACTGAGCTCAGAGTTATTCACACGGACAATGGCTGTGTGTCTGTGACAGAAGAAGACTCCACAGACAGCCAGAGTGAAGCAGGCGCCCACCACAGACATCACTGTCAGGGCTATTCCCAATGAATCGAAGGTCAAGTACTCCACTTTCTTGGCAATGCAGGCTGTTCTGTCGTTGTTTGACCAGAAGTCCTCAGGACAAATTGTACAATCTACTGAGTCTAAAGGGAAGAAAGTATGAACAATTTTCAGGTTTGCTTTACTTCTGTACTATACATACTTGTACGAATGGATTTGCTTTGACTTTTTATTGTTCAGCTCAAACTCACTTGTCTGATTGCTAATTTTGCCGCTGTCACATGGTACACAGTCAAAGCAGCAGATAGGCTCCCCACGACGGACAGCCTTCCGGGAGCCTGGAAGACAAGTGGCACTGCACACAGACACTGGCACCTAGAGTGGAAAGACCATGTGCTGATATCAATGACAGATGGAAAATTCCTCAAAACCATGTGTTAATATTTATTTGTTACTTCTAGTTTCTCAAGTATGTTTAACACAGTGTTTTGAGTTTTATGTTGATTAGATATATTTTGTCTGCAGATGTCAGTCTAGTTTACAGGTATGCCATCAAACAAGCTATACACTGAGGACTGGGTTCCTGCCCAAAAGCTATTCCATAACCTGTAGTTCAGTTAAATATATATAGCTGTAGATCTATGAGAAGCATTTAATGTCATGAAGAATGATTCATTCATTGTCTACTGCTATATCCTGCACATGAGGGTCGTGAGGAGCCAAAGCCAATCCTTGCTGAAAACAACAGGTGGGGTCAGACCCAGGACAGGTCACCAGACCAGCATACAGAGACAAACCATCATTCACTCTTCCATTCCATAAAGAAAGATCCATGAGGAAAACAACAGTGGATAGTAGGTCACCAGTCACATCATAGCTGGGCTTTGAATCTCTGTTGTGTATGAAAACAAATGACCCTGTTTCAGATCCAATCTGTTCTGTCCACCTGACTTACCTCCATCTCAACCTACAGAACTTCAACAGTTGGCATCTGATGAAGGTAAAAACACAGTGTGAGCAGCTTGCCTCACTCTGATGTCCTGCCCACATTATCCTGTCCTTCTGGATCAACAGCTCCTCTCCAATAGTCTTGGTTCCATCAAACAAACCCACGTTGACAAATTCGATGTTTCCTTCTGTTCCTCTCTGCCAGTTGATGATATCATAATAGGGTACAGAGTTGCCCTTGGCATCAAAGGCCACCTCCTCACCAGCAATGTGAAAGTTCACTTCCTGGAGATAGTGTTGCAGCTTGAAATTTAGGAAATGCACACAATGAAAAACTGAATTGTACTAAACACGTTTTTCAGTCTTCAGAGTTTTGAGGTTTAAGGCCCCTGAAAATCCAAAGCCAAAATTTGTACAGCAGTAGAAACAGTAACGGTAAAGTGAACACATCACATGGAAATTAAAACATGTTGACCCACATTGCTAAGTCAATCAATGTCAATATTGATCAGAAATAATTCTAATGATATTTTTGCCAAGTCCAGTGCTCTGTTTACATTTTTTTTTTAGAACACAGAAATAGGGCTGTCATATGTACAGTATGTTACATGACTTTGGTAAATGGGTAATGAAGATCATGGTCTGAATCCCAAGGGTTGGGCTTTGACCCACAGTGTGTAATGGTAAATAAATAGTGGATTATACATTACCTGCCAAGGTTGTATGTTGTTCCTCTGAGCACATGAGTTGTTCTGGAAAGGCCCCCTCCCTGGCTGACAGAGAAGGAGGTTGTGCAGGGAATGAGCAATGGCATATACAGCCTTATAGACATTATATGAGAATCTAGGGCTGGATGTATTCATGTAGGCTGAGTGCTGTTCCAGCAGAGACTCCTGCCCTGAGCACGGCGGCATCTGGGTGACAGAGGATGGAAAAGGATTGCAGCCATACAGAGACTCCCACAGCTCACGAACCAGCACATTGTCAGGATATCTCTTAGGGTTTACTGTCTGCAGGAAGTCACCCAGTCTGGAGATATGACCTATTCTGATGCTAAACCCAATGGTTCCTCCCAAGTAAGGGTAATACTCTCTCCCTGAAAAGACTGATGCTTTGACCCAGGCATTAATCGCCACCCACTGGATTCCAGTGATGTTCTGAGTCATGTAGTCTCTCAAGAAAGGTGCCATCTCCCCCTCATCTGCAAATACCAACACCACTTTTGCAGTAGAGCTATGCATCACCTTTAAAGAGGGTCAGATAATGTAGATAACAGGGTTGTACAAGGAGACAAAAACAAAACTGAGTGACATAAAGAAAAAACCAGATGTACACAGTGAAAAACAACAGTTTCTATAGACCTTAGTATTATTTGATATTTCAACCCTCAACAGCAAAATTATTTCTGCAACTCCATATTAATCTGCCCCTAGTCCTTTTATTTCTTTTATGTTTAATTTATTTGGTATACTTTTTCCTTGTGTATTTTTGTTTAGGTCTTTTTCAATGTCTTGTATGTGTGTAAAAAAATGTCACCAGTTGGTGTCAGACAAATAAATTCTATTGTATTAATTTTGAAGAAAGTACTTGTTTAACAAAGTCAGGTTTTGTTTACTTCATCATTTCCTGTAGTACGTCGGTACTAACATTCTCTATTGACTTCACACATTGAGATTTTCTTCTCTGCCCCAATAGTTCCACCTGTGACATTATTCATCTGACTCTTGTTATGAGTGCTTCATTTTCTGGACATTGTCTTGTGTCATTGTCTGATGCTTTTGTCGTTTTTGATTGAAAGCACAAGTACTGACCTATTGTGGACTTAGTTAAATGATGTTCTTGGGAAAGTTTTTTTTTCATATATATATATATGGTTACAGAGTTACAATTCATGTCATGACTCTCTTCTCCTTTCTGGATCTAATATGGGCCTGATGAGGCCCATATTACAGTCTCGAGTTCTGCGAGTGCCTCTGCGATCCTCTCAGTGAGGGGGCAGTGAGCCGGTTTGCCGATGCAAAGTGGGCGGGCTGGGGTGTAGTGTGGGAGAATTTTGGTAAGTTGACCACAGTAGAATGACCACAGTAGGTCCACAAATAGGAGCTTTAATGGCTCTATGTCTTAATATGTGTTAATATGTGTTAATATTTATTAGCAGTAAAAAGTTTATTTACCAGAAAATCATTTACACTATAAAACAACTTCAGTTAATTTTTTATAGCATCAAATCACCACTCTACCCAGTCCCGAGAGGCTGTTATTATTTTATCCTGTGGTAAGAACCCATTAAAGGAGGGTTGCAGAGACATCGTGGTCACAATTTAAACTCCACCCATGGCAGGTTGTACTCAATTCCCTTGTAAGTCGCTTTGGATAAAAATGTCTGCGAAATGACATGTAATGTAATGTAATGTAATCAGTGGTAGAGTGTACTGTCTTTCAACTGAAAGGTTGAGGGGGTTGATTCCTGGCTCCATGAGTCTACATGCTGATCTTTCTTTGGGCAAGACACTGAACCTCACATTACTGTGCCAGCAGTGTGTGAATGAGTATGAAAGATGTGTTATAAAAAAAAAAAAGTGCTCCACATAGATGCAATATGTAGATGTTTGAATTCATGTGAATGGTTGAATGACAAAAAATGTTGTGCAAAGCGGCCTTGAGTGGTCATCAACACTAGAAAAGCTCTATATAAGTACAGACCACTTAACATTTAAAGATAGAACTCATAGTGTTTTCATACCTTCATGATCCTTAGTCCCGCCTGGCGAGTGTAGAGCAGAGGAATAATTTCTTGGTACGCTACACATACTTTGGTGTCCTGTAATTCTCTCAGTAGACCTTTTGCAGCAAAGTGTCCATAATTATGGTCTCCTCGCAGAAGCCCCACCCAAGTCCAGTTAAAGTGCACCAGCAGCTGTGCAAAGGCTTTCACCTGGGCCCAACAGAAAAAGACAATCAACTCACTCAGTTTCATTTCACAGACGTTAAAAAACTTTCATAAATGAAAAGCAATATCTTCATAAATTATTTGGTGTTGTGCCCTGTTATAACATGTATGTATTCTGTAAAGTTTGGCACAACAAAGAAATATATGATAAGGATTATAACAATAAATTATTATCAACCGTGATTATTATAATGACCAAACCTGAAAAGAACACAACATAATATAAGAAAGAGGAAAATCTATATATTCAAATCAATTTCTTAGTGTTTAGTGAAGATTTGCCTCTTTTTTATTAATAGTTTTAATTTGACAGTTTAAAGCTTTAAAGGCAGTTGTAATACTTATTTCTGCTGACAGAGTAGTAAATGTGTTGAGCTTTGACTCAAAACAATAATTGACCACATGTTTTACATTTTACCTGGTAGTCATCACTAGGAACTACTCTGAAGAAGGTTGGATATTTCTGTCTGTCTGACAAACATGCACATGTAGAAGCATAACTGATCTGTGTAAAAACAGAGTGCAGTGTTACGGATAAAAGAAGAACATTTTTGTGATGATTGACATAAATACAAGTCACTGTTACCATGGGGATCCTGAATGTTTGCAGGATTCTTGACAAAACAATAGACTGAGAAGATCCAAAAGCCCCAATCACAGCGAGGAGTGATGAGGCATTTGTACACATAGAAGAGTTTTCCTCACTCACTCCGTTCAGCATGGATAAAACAGCTCTCTGTGCTGTCAGTGGATATCCACATGAATCAAAGATTTTGTAGCCCAGAGTGTGATTCTGCAACAGCACTGGATTCTGGTTTATCTCCTCCACTGCCAGTCTCATAGTCTGAGCCCACCGGAAAGCCTTGGGATCAATTCTGTGGCTGATACAGATGAATGTTGTCTGTTCATTTAAAAACTCTAATGACTTTAAACACATTCAGTCCATTTTATATTAAGAGTGCAAAATTAGACACAATTCACAGGAAAAAGTAAATCAAATGCTCCCACTATCATCTATGAAACTCACCCATTGCAATTTATTGGTGGTGGTCTGTAGGTGCCGTTAAGGTCTGGTATTTTCAGATTAAAATGAATGGGGAAAATCCCACCGATGACATAGTCACCCTGGACCACAAAGCCGGGCTGGAAGCTGTTTAGAAGAGTGCACTTTGAGGCTGCTGGTGCAGCTGCAGTGCTGATGCTGTAAAGTAAGCTATCAGTTAAAGTGAGGACACTGACAGCAAAGTAAAGCAAACAAAATAAAGCAAGTGAAGTCATAATCTTTCACTGGGCTGAGAAGAGAATGAGACAGAGCAAAAGATAAAGCACTTTATAAAGGTTACAGTATCACATTCTCAGTCTTGCATCTTATTGATGACAGAGTGGCTTTGGATTGGACAGTCATCCACAATCAGGACTTAAAGTGGGTTAATGCAAACTGTGGGGAAAAAGCTGAGGACCTAAACAAATACAAATACACAAACATATACAGTCTCATATGATAATGTACCTGTTATTATTTTTTTTTTGATGTAAAGAGGCAACATACATTTGTGTCTCTTTGGATTTCTGTTTGGTCACTGACATAAAGATGAAAGTAAAGACTTAACTACTGTACTTTTCCTTTAGAGCTGATTTTGTCATGACCCCAGGAACTTTTCTCCTCGTCTTAAATGACATCCAATATTGCATGTTTTTTCCATTTCATATTAAGGTGTTTGGGTCTCTGTTTAGTATTTCTGACAAATTTTGTAAATACTAGATGTTGTGCTAATATGAGTCCATGGTGCTCCGCACTAACTGAAGTGTCACCACAGTGGCAAAAGGTTTCTTTTACAGTACATGCATGAAACTTGGCAGGGTGATCAGACCAAGAACTAGACAAAGACCAAGTGACCTACTGAGTTGACCTCCTTCTCAAGACTTGTACATAACATCTGTTTGATCTTTAAACATTAAAAATGAAAAGTTAGGAAAAGTTCCAAGCTACCTTACAGGGTTCGGCTGTGGCACAGCAGTGAATTTTCATGATCACGATGAAAGGCAAAACTCGTATTTCCTATGTGATATTATATTAAGATCTACTAAAAAAAACCTCTTGGTGTCATGACCTAAACTCAAGAGGTAGTTGGTCATTTTTTTCTCGTAATATATTGGTTCCTGGTATATTCAGTCATTACAGATGAAAAGTTTATTTTTTTGTGCAATTGTGTGGGCTTAGTGCAGTGAATGACATTCCACCATGACAGTGGAATTTGCTGTAACATGGCTGCACATGGTTGAATCTGCACCAAACCTTTGTGTTTGAACTGCACATGCATGCTGTCTATGCTAAAATTCCAATGCGACTGTGTAAATCTAATCCGAATTTGTGGTGAGCTGTATACACCGTCAATATTGTGTGACATAAGATTTATGAATTATAAATTATGTAATCTTCCAAAATCCTGTTATATCTTGTTCGATTTTGTTTAGTGTCATTCTTATAATCCTGAATAACAACATTTTTGAAGGACCTGCAACCTGACCCAAAGAAAAATATTCTTAGCCAGCTGACAAAATCATTTAAGCGATACTAGAGCTTTGTCTAATATTAAACCATCACCACAATGCATTGTGCAATTCCAAGCTCATGGCTAGGCTAAATATTTATTCACATCTGACACCACCACAATTTAATGATGTATCAGTTTTGCACACTTGTCACTGCAGAGTCATATCTGTAAAGAAATATCTATGTCAAAATAACATTGATTAGCAAACTTTTTTTTTTAATGGTTTGTTATCCATATGTCTGCAAGTCCACTTGCGACTAATTTAATAACTTTGGGTTAATTTGTGTTTCATCGTTTCATATTATTTTCAGGCTTCAGTAAAATAATTAAATTCATTTCAATTCAATTCAATTCAATTCAATTCAATTCAATTCAATTCAATTCAATTCAATATTATTTGTATAATGCCAAATCATAACATGATTTCTCCTACAGTACTCAAGGCACTGTAGGAGAGCAGAGAACCCCAACAGTTCACACAATGTGCAAACACTAGGCATCAGAGGAGAGAAAAAAGCTCCCTCTTAACAGGAAGAAATCTCTGACAGAACCAGGCTCAGAGATGTGCAGTCATCTGCCTCGACCATTTGGGGTGAAAGGAAAATGGGGGAGGTGAAGTGGACAGAAAGGAGGGAGAGAAAGGACAAGAGGGAGATGAAGTAGAAACAGAAGCGAGAGAGAGACCAGGAGCAGATACACAACAAATGTATCAGGTTACAATTAATTACAGTTAATGATATCGACTTTTTAATTATAGCACAATAATAATGGTGATTATATGTATGATATGGATAGCCTCGAAAACTGGATCTGGATCCTGCAACCTGCAAGATGAGAATACAGAGAGAGAGAGAGGGAAGGAAGGAAAGACACAAACTAGGGAGAGAAAGAGACAAGGTTTATGACATATAAACCTTGTCTCTTGAGTGAATCACGTGCACCACAGGAAAATCCCCCAGCAGTCTCGGTCTATAGCAGCATAACTAAGAGATGGTCCAGGTTTCACAGAACTAGCTCCAACCATAAGCTTTATCAAAAAGGAAAGTTTGAAGTCTAACTTTAAATACAGAGAGAGTGTCCGCCTACCGAACTGTCATTGGAAGCTGGTTCCACAGGAGAGGAGCCTGGTAACTGAAGGCTCTGCCTCCCATTCTGCTCTTACAGACTCTGGGAACCACAAGTAAACCTGTATTTTGTGACCCAAGTGGTCTGTTAGGGTGATAAGGTTCTAATGATATTTTTGCCAAGTCCAGTGCTCTGTTTACATTTTTTTTTTAGAACACAGAAATAGGGCTGTCATATGTACAGTATGTTACATGACTTTGGTAAATGGGAAATGAAGATCATGGTCTGAATCCCAAGGGTTGGGCTTTGACCCACAGTGTGTAATGGTAAATAAATAGTGGATTATACATTACCTGCCAAGGTTGTATGTTGTTCCTCTGAGCACATGAGTTGTTCTGGAAAGGCCCCCTCCCTGGCTGACAGAGAAGGAGGTTGTGCAGGGAATGAGCAATGGCATATACAGCCTTATAGACATTATATGAGAATCTAGGGCTGGATGTATTCATGTAGGCTGAGTGCTGTTCCAGCAGAGACTCCTGCCCTGAGCACGGCGGCATCTGGGTGACAGAGGATGGAAAAGGATTGCAGCCATACAGAGACTCCCACAGCTCACGAACCAGCACATTGTCAGGATATCTCTTAGGGTTTACTGTCTGCAGGAAGTCACCCAGTCTGGAGATATGACCTATTCTGATGCTAAACCCAATGGTTCCTCCCAAGTAAGGGTAATACTCTCTCCCTGAAAAGACTGATGCTTTGACCCAGGCATTAATCGCCACCCACTGGATTCCAGTGATGTTCTGAGTCATGTAGTCTCTCAAGAAAGGTGCCATCTCCCCCTCATCTGCAAATACCAACACCACTTTTGCAGTAGAGCTATGCATCACCTTTAAAGAGGGTCAGATAATGTAGATAACAGGGTTGTACAAGGAGACAAAAACAAAACTGAGTGACATAAAGAAAAACCCAGATGTACACAGTGAAAAACAACAGTTTCTATAGACCTTAGTATTATTTGATATTTCAACCCTCAACAGCAAAATTATTTCTGCAACTCCATATTAATCTGCCCCTAGTCCTTTTATTTCTTTTATGTTTAATTTATTTGGTATACTTTTTCCTTGTGTATTTTTGTTTAGGTCTTTTTCAATGTCTTGTATGTGTGTAAAAAAATGTCACCAGTTGGTGTCAGACAAATAAATTCTATTGTATTAATTTTGAAGAAAGTACATGTTTAACAAAGTCAGGTTTTGTTTACTTCATCATTTCCTGTAGTACGTCGGTACTAACATTCTCTATTGACTTCACACATTGAGATTTTCTTCTCTGCCCCAATAGTTCCACCTGTGACATTATTCATCTGACTCTTGTTATGAGTGCTTCATTTTCTGGACATTGTCTTGTGTCATTGTCTGATGCTTTTGTCGTTTTTGATTGAAAGCACAAGTACTGACCTATTGTGGACTTAGTTAAATGATGTTCTTGGGAAAGTTTTTTTTTCATATATATATATATGGTTACAGAGTTACAATTCATGTCATGACTCTCTTCTCCTTTCTGGATCTAATATGGGCCTGATGAGGCCCATATTACAGTCTCGAGTTCTGCGAGTGCCTCTGCGATCCTCTCAGTGAGGGGGCAGTGAGCCGGTTTGCCGATGCAAAGTGGGCGGGCTGGGGTGTAGTGTGGGAGAATTTTGGTAAGTTGACCACAGTAGAATGACCACAGTAGGTCCACAAATAGGAGCTTTAATGGCTCTATGTCTTAATATGTGTTAATATGTGTTAATATTTATTAGCAGTAAAAAGTTTATTTACCAGAAAATCATTTACACTATAAAACAACTTCAGTTAATTTTTTATAGCATCAAATCACCACTCTACCCAGTCCCGAGAGGCTGTTATTATTTTATCCTGTGGTAAGAACCCATTAAAGGAGGGTTGCAGAGACATCGTGGTCACAATTTAAACTCCACCCATGGCAGGTTGTACTCAATTCCCTTGTAAGTCGCTTTGGATAAAAATGTCTGCGAAATGACATGTAATGTAATGTAATGTAATCAGTGGTAGAGTGTACTGTCTTTCAACTGAAAGGTTGAGGGGGTTGATTCCTGGCTCCATGAGTCTACATGCTGATCTTTCTTTGGGCAAGACACTGAACCTCACATTACTGTGCCAGCAGTGTGTGAATGAGTATGAAAGATGTGTTATAAAAAAAAAAAAGTGCTCCACATAGATGCAATATGTAGATGTTTGAATTCATGTGAATGGTTGAATGACAAAAAATGTTGTGCAAAGCGGCCTTGAGTGGTCATCAACACTAGAAAAGCTCTATATAAGTACAGACCACTTAACATTTAAAGATAGAACTCATAGTGTTTTCATACCTTCATGATCCTTAGTCCCGCCTGGCGAGTGTAGAGCAGAGGAATAATTTCTTGGTACACTACACATACTTTGGTGTCCTGTAATTCTCTCAGTAGACCTTTTGCAGCAAAGTGGCCATAATTATGGTCTCCTCGCAGCAGCCCCACCCAAGTCCAGTTAAAGTGCACCAGCAGCTGTGCAAAGGCTTTCACCTGGGCCCAACAGAAAAAGACAATCAACTCACTCAGTTTCATTTCACAGACGTTAAAAAACTTTCATAAATGAAAAGCAATATCTTCATAAATTATTTGGTGTTGTGCCCTGTTATAACATGTATGTATTCTGTAAAGTTTGGCACAACAAAGAAATATATGATAAGGATTATAACAATAAATTATTATCAACCGTGATTATTATAATGACCAAACCTGAAAAGAACACAACATAATATAAGAAAGAGGAAAATCTATATATTCAAATCAATTTCTTAGTGTTTAGTGAAGATTTGCCTCTTTTTTATTAATAGTTTTAATTTGACAGTTTAAAGCTTTAAAGGCAGTTGTAATACTTATTTCTGCTGACAGAGTAGTAAATGTGTTGAGCTTTGACTCAAAACAATAATTGACCACATGTTTTACATTTTACCTGGTAGTCATCACTAGGAACTACTCTGAAGAAGGTTGGATATTTCTGTCTGTCTGACAAACATGCACATGTAGAAGCATAACTGATCTGTGTAAAAACAGAGTGCAGTGTTACGGATAAAAGAAGAACATTTTTGTGATGATTGACATAAATACAAGTCACTTGTACAAAAGATCATACATGTCAGCATGCTTTGTTAATCACCGTGCGTGGAAATTCCCACCCTGCTGATGTCTTTGAACGCACCGTCAGTGCTGCTCGTCTGAGAGCGATCGTCGTCTAAACGATCTGTGGTGTGTGCGTCTATGAAGCCGTGAGTTGCAATGTTTTGCTTGTGTATTGCACTTTGTTGGTGTTTGTGTTTATTCATGTGTCTTTTGATGACCTGAAAGTTGTGTTTTTTCCATCAGTTATGTGATGTAATGACTAATTAGTCCCTAATTAGTGACGTGAAGCTAGCTGCTAACTGGTGATCAGAGAAGTTTATGTTGCGGTATTGATCATCTGCATTGCTGGTCCCTGTTGCTTGTGAGTTGATGATTGATTAATGACTGTCTGTCCATCCATCTTATGTTTTTATGTTGCATAGAAACCAATCGATGACAGTTCATTTAGTTTATTTGAGTAATGTTGACGCTACATTCACTACTTATCTGAAGCTGTATTTTCCTTTGTTACCTTTGGATAGCTCAGTGTATTTCTATATGTTAGTTTTGTTATTTTCTAATCAGACAGTATTGTGTTGTGCTTGTATTGCAGCAACCACACACCCTCACGCAAAAGTTGATAAACAGCTTGAACCTTATTAAAGGACTCCGCCTCTTTTTCATGCACTCAGAAGAACTGTACAAAAGTGTCCTGACCCGACACCCTGTAGTGATTGCTGCCACCTAAGATCCCTATAGTCTACCGTACAATTTTTGGTCCTTCGAGCCGGATCAGAGCAACCACTTCAGCCTTACATGTTCAGCATAGAAGAGGGACGCTTATACGGAGAGTCTGATCGCCCACGCCGACACAGCCAACGGCCACCATATCTTCAGGACTATGAGGTGGGTTACCCTGCTAAGCCCCGCCTCCCATATGATGAGCAGGTCAGACAGACTGCTTCCCCTGAGGTCCTCCAATACATTCGTAATATGAGGGACGAACATGACCAACTGCGACGAGATGTGCAACGCCTTACGGAGGTCATCTCTACCTCTCCTGCACTCACTCCACAGAACACCAGGTCGCGGTCCAGACTGGGCGAAGAAGGGAGGTTACCCCCAACTGCGCACGCAAGTAAGCTGGTGCCATGTAGAGGTCAGGAAGACCCACATCAGCATGAAAGTGCCTCACAGGTGCCAGTCAGTGATAAGTCACCACACCTGAAGGACAGTCCGCGCGACATGATTGAGGAGCTCACACACAGTCTAAGGGGAGCTGGGTTGCACAGTCAGGGCGCAGCACAGTCACCATCATCTTCTGGTGAGACATCCCCTCGATCTCAAGACTTCCCTCCAACCACAATGAAGGATGGGAAGCTCTCTCCAACTCAGCAGTCAACCACTGGGGGATGGTCCCAGCAGCTCTGTCAGGAACAACGCTCTCTGTGCCCTACACCTGGTGCTGCTTCCGGTCAGTTTATGGACAGTCATCGCTCTCATAATAGTGCTACGATCAAACCGCCTGATAGCCGGTACCCTCCCCAGTTTGATGAGGTTTATGATCGCATGGACAGCAATTACAGTCAGCCTGCCAGATCTCATAGACTGCCTAGTCGGAGAGCCTATGATGACTACTACAGGCAAGATCACAAGCCTTCTCGTCCTACTGATCAGTACAGGCACTGGGATAACCACTACCCTGATACTTATAGGTATCCACCAGGTCGCCTGCACCCAGATGACTGGCCTCAGACTCCAGCCCCTCTCAGCAGAGCCCCACCAGCACAGACTTATCGTGGACCTCAACCAACAATCCCTGATCTCGTGCATGAGGACCCACGTGAGTTTGCAAGATTAAAGTTGGCGTTGGACAACATACTCCCGTGTTACGCTCCAGAACACTTCAAGTTCCAGATATTGACAGATCACCTGAAGTGTGAAGAAGCACTGCTCATCGCTGATTCGTACAGCAACAGTCCATTTCCATTTAGTGACACCATGGGAGCTCTCACTGAGATGTATGGCCAACCCCAACATCTGGCCCTGAAGCGGATCACAAAACTGATGGATGGACCTAACATTCGGTGTAGTGACATCAGAGCTTTCAAGTCATTCGCACTCCAAGTCAGAGCACTAGTGGGCATGTTGCACCAGTTGGGAGAACAGGGTCGGACGGAGTTGAGGTGCGGCTCACATGTATCTCGCCTCTTAGCTAAGTTGCCATATGACCTAAGAGCCAACTTCCAGAGATTTGTGAACCCCATCCACACTCCCATACCAACGTTGCTCGACCTAGCTGAGTGGCTTGAGTATGAAATGCGTGTCCAGGTGATTGGAGACCAGTACTGTGACCACTCAGACAAGGAGAAACCTGCCCCATGGAAGGAAAAGCGTTTTGAGTACAAGTCTCATAAGACGACCACTATTCTCCATGGAAGTGAACAGAATAGAAGGTCAGAGAAAGAGACTACTGTCACACAGGAGAAACCGAAGAAGTACTGTCCCTTCTGTGACACTGTGCAGCACTACTTGAATCAGTGCAGTAACTTCAAACTGCTGTCAAGAGAACGGAAGACAGAGTGGATCAAGGCAAACAGGAGGTGTTGGAGATGCGGTCGTGAGCATCAAGCAGCTAAGTGTAACCTCAAAGCCAAGTGCAAACAGTGTGAACGACGGCACCTTGATGTTCTTCACAAAGTCAATATCAGCCAAAATGCACCAGCGTCTGATAAGTCCAGCACTACCGAAGAAAGCACCTGCTTAGTAAGTTCCATCTCCGAGACGCTTTATATAGATCGACCAACCAGCAGCAGCCAAGTTCTACTCAAGTTGAGTCGCGTCATCCTTACGAGTGGTACCAAAGCCATCGAGACCTATGCTATACTGGACGACGGATCAGAGCGTACCATACTCCTATGTGCGGCGGCAGATCGCTTGGGGCTTCAAGGGGAACCTGAAGACCTAAAACTCCGCACTGTCCGGCAAGAAGTTTGCACCATCCATGGTGCCACTGTGTCATTCTCTGTGGCTCCTGCAGCACACCCTGGCAAGTCCTTCCAGCTCCACAGAGCCTTCACTGCCAAGGAACTTGGCCTAGCTCGCCATACCTATCCGATAGAAGCCCTACAGGAGAGGTACAATCATCTCAAGAACCTCCCACTGCCAGACGTAAGGGAGGCACAGCCACTGCTGCTTATTGGGTCGGATAATCCACATCTCATCACCCCAGTGGAACCAGTACGCCTGGGTCCCCCTGGTGGACCCGCCGCTGTCCGCACCAGACTCTGATGGACTCTACAAGGTCCCTCAAAATTTCTGTGTCACCGGTTAACGCCACAGCAGTGTCTTTTCACTTCCTGTGCCTCACCAGAAGCCGAGCTCTTCAGCCACGTGGAGAGACTGTGGCAAATGGATACCTTACCGTATCGGAGTGAGCGGCTAATTACCCGGTCCAGACAAGACGCTGAGGCCATCCGAAGGCTTGAGGAGAAGACAACCAGGGTGACAGTGGATGGAGTGAGACGTTACGCCACCCCGTTACTATGGAAGGAGAATCTTCCGCCACTCCATGCTACACAGGAAGCTGTCTTGGCTCAACTACGTGGGACAGAGAGGCGACTAGCCAGGGAACCAGAAAGGGCGGCGGCTTACTCAAAGGAGATCCACAAACTTCTCGATGCTGGCTATGTTACACCCATGTCACCTGCAGAGGCTGCAAAGAGCAACCATTTGTGGTTCATTCCACATCACATGGTGCAGCACAATGGCAAAGATAGGATAGTCTTCAATTGCTCCTTCACCTTCAAGGGCCAGAGCCTGAATGATCATCTCCTGCCAGGGCCCATACTGGGAGCCAGCCTGTTGGGAGTTCTCCTTAGGTTCAGGGAACACCCAGTTGCTATTAGCAGCGATGTGAAAGGAATGTTTCACCAGGTCCGATTGTTGGAAGAAGACAAACCATTCCTCTGCTTTCTTTGGCGGGACATGAAGGTAGATCAGAAACCTACTGTCTACAGATGGCAGGTGCTCCCTTTCGGGACTACATGCAGCCCGTGCTGCGCCACCTTTGCTCTTCAATCCCATGTCCAGAAGCACACCAAGCCAGAAGAGGACGCTCGTCTGTCCGTAGAACGTAATTTCTACGTTGACAACTGTCTGCAGAGTCTACCTTCGGAAGTGCAAGCTAAGAAGTTAGTGGACCGCCTGCAGTCTCTGCTCCTAGAAGGTGGATTTGAACTGCGGCAATGGACTAGTAATGTTCCTGTAGTAATCGGCCACCTACCAATAGAGTCCCGGTCAGAGAGCAGTGTACTCTGGTTCTCCCAAGAGTCGGACGATCCTCAAGAGCGCACTCTAGGACTCGTATGGCAGTGCAAGTCTGATGCACTTCGATACAAGCATCGCCAGAGCGAAAGCCAAGAGCCGACCATGCGCAACATTTATCGACTGCTTGCCCAACAGTACGACCCTCTAGGATTCCTCATCCTGTACACCACTAGAGCCAAGGTCATCGTGCAACACCTCTGGGACAAGAAAAGGGGATGGGATGATCCGCACTTACCAGACGATCTGCTCCAAGCCTGGCGTCTGTGGGAGAGTGAACTGTCCCAGCTGTCACAAATAATGCTGCCGAGATGCTACACCGACCCAAGCTTGGATTGCAGCAACAGCGTCCGCAGTATTCATGTGTTTTGTGATGCTTCGGAACGTGCATACGGGTCCGTGGCATATCTGCGCACCGACAGAGGCGAAGGACAAGTTTATGTGGCATTCTTGGCTGCACGATCAAGAGTGGCGCCCAAGAAGCAACTCTCAATTCCCAGACTGGAACTGTGTGGTGCTTTAACAGGAGCACAGTTAGCTTCGGTCTTGAAGAAGGAGCTCACTCTCGACATCAAGAAGGTGGTGTACTGGACAGACTCGACTACAGTGCTCAACTGGCTCCATTCAGACTCATGCAGGTACAAAGTGTTCGTGGGAACCAGAATCGCAGAGATACAAGACCTCTCGGACCCAGCATCCTGGCGTTATATTGACTCAGGGACCAATCCTGCTGACGACCTCACGAGAGGGAAAACACTGGCTCAGCTTGCTGGGGAGAATCGCTGGAGCCGAGGGCCACCGTTTCTTCAACTGCATGCTAACCAGTGGCCAAAGGCACCAGTAGGAGAACCTACAGAGGGAGTAGAGGAGCTGAGGAAGACCGTATTCTGCGGGCTGTTGGCGGGGTCCACCAGTTCAGCAATACCGGACATCCAACAGTTCAGAACTTACCAGGAACTCCTGAAAGCTACCACGCAGTCGCTGCATGGGGCGGCTACCATCACTGACCCCACTGCTGCTGATGACTTCCAAAGGGCAGAGCTGGCCCTGCTGAGACATGCCCAGACGGAGAGCTTTCCAGGAGAGTTTGCGCAACTGAAAGCAGGAAAGGCCATCCCATCCAGTAGCAGGCTACTTACCCTTGCACCTGAATATGATGCATCTTGTGACCTGATCAGAGTGGGAGGTAGACTCCGCAGGTGCGACAGCCTGGGCCCTGAAGTTCTGCATCCAATACCTCTGGACGCCTCTCATCCAGTTACGAAGCTCCTCATTCAGCACTGTGACGCCCAGCTGCATCATCCTGGAGCTGAACGTGTTTTTGCAGAGCTCCGCAGGAAGTACTGGATACTGAGGGGTAGAGAAGCAGTGAGGAGATATCAACACCACTGCCATGAGTGTAAGAAGTGGAGAGGCCAACCAGGAGTTCCACGAATGGCAGATTTGCCCCCCTCAAGTTTGAGGATCTTCCGGCCTGCCTTCTACTCAACCGGGATGGACTGTTTTGGCCCCATGCTCATAAAAGTTGGAAGACGCAATGAGAAGAGATGGGGCATCCTTTTCAAGTGTCTTACGACTCGAGCAGTCCACCTAGATCTGTTGGTGAAC
The DNA here is from genome assembly GCF_019176455.1 of Solea senegalensis. Taxonomy (NCBI): domain Eukaryota; kingdom Metazoa; phylum Chordata; class Actinopteri; order Pleuronectiformes; family Soleidae; genus Solea; species Solea senegalensis. The sequence continues at coordinate 124,272 of NC_058021.1, read as the reverse complement.
ATGGATGCTGATTCCTTCCTGATGTCGCTCCAACGGTTTATAGCTCGTCGAGGGAAACCCTTTGAGCTACTTTCGGATCAAGGCACCAACTTTAAGGGTGGAAGTAAAGAACTGCATGAAGCATTCAAAGCTATGGAGCCAGCCCTCCGAGAACAACTGGCGGCAGAACAGATTCGATTCCGCTTCAATCCACCTAATGCTCCCCACTTCGGTGGGTCTTGGGAAAGGGAGGTGCGGTCTGTGAAAGCAGCCCTGCGCACCACACTGGGAGCTCAAACCGTAACGGAGGAGGTGTTGAGGACCGTCATGCTTGAGGTGGAGTGTATCCTCAATTCCAGACCTTTAGGTTACGTCTCCACAGACATCGCAGACCCAGATCCTGTCACACCCAACTCCTTGTTGATGGGGCGGCCAGATCGCTCTCTGCCACAAGTGGTCTACCCAGAATCAGAGCTGCTCAGCCGCAAGAGGTGGAGACACACTCAAGTTCTAGCCGACCATTTCTGGAGGCACTTCATAAAGCACTTCCTGCCCACCTTACAAGTATGGCAGAAATGGCGCACCGAGAAGGACGACATGACCGTTGGAACTGTGGTTCTCATTGTCGACCAGCAAACCCCAAGAGCCCTCTGGCAGGTAGGAACAGTGAAAACTGTCATACCTGGGGCTGACGGGCGGGTTAGGACTGCAGTCGTCCAAGTCAAGGACCGCACGTATACTCGCCCAGTGGTGCGACTCATCAAGCTACCTGCTCTACCCCATGATGTTACCAAGACGTAGTGAAGAGTTCTAGGAGCGTCAAATTTGCACACCAAATTTGGGGGCGGCTGTACAAAAGATCATACATGTCAGCATGCTTTGTTAATCACCGTGCGTGGAAATTCCCACCCTGCTGATGTCTTTGAACGCACCGTCAGTGCTGCTCGTCTGAGAGCGATCGTCGTCTAAACGATCTGTGGTGTGTGCGTCTATGAAGCCGTGAGTTGCAATGTTTTGCTTGTGTATTGCACTTTGTTGGTGTTTGTGTTTATTCATGTGTCTTTTGATGACCTGAAAGTTGTGTTTTTTCCATCAGTTATGTGATGTAATGACTAATTAGTCCCTAATTAGTGACGTGAAGCTAGCTGCTAACTGGTGATCAGAGAAGTTTATGTTGCGGTATTGATCATCTGCATTGCTGGTCCCTGTTGCTTGTGAGTTGATGATTGATTAATGACTGTCTGTCCATCCATCTTATGTTTTTATGTTGCATAGAAACCAATCGATGACAGTTCATTTAGTTTATTTGAGTAATGTTGACGCTACATTCACTAATTATCTGAAGCTGTATTTTCCTTTGTTACCTTTGGATAGCTCAGTGTATTTCTATATGTTAGTTTTGTTATTTTCTAATCAGACAGTATTGTGTTGTGCTTGTATTGCAGCAACCACACACCCTCACGCAAAAGTTGATAAACAGCTTGAACCTTATTAAAGGACTCCGCCTCTTTTTCATGCACTCAGAAGAACTGTACAAAAGTGTCCTGACCCGACACCCTGTAGTGATTGCTGCCACCTAAGATCCCTATAGTCTACCGTACATCACTGTTACCATGGGGATCCTGAATGTTTGCAGGATTCTTGACAAAACAATAGACTGAGAAGATCCAAAAGCCCCAATCACAGCGAGGAGTGATGAGGCATTTGTACACATAGAAGAGTTTTCCTCACTCACTCCGTTCAGCATGGATAATCTTCAAGATGGCGCTGCCCAAGCAGCTGCTGCTTACAACGGCTCTCCCTTCTTTCTTACTTTTTCTCGTTTTTTCTCCTTCTTTCTGGCGTGTTTCACGCCTTTTTCTTAAAATGGTCGAATCCTGCTGCCATCACGCGCACAATGAGACCACTGTTATTACTTTTGCATTCTGTTTAATGCTCTTTTCGGCACTTTTGGGAACTCCGTCGGCAGACACGCTCAGCGGATCCATTGTTTACACCAGGGATCAGCTGTTGGTGTTGCGCAACACCGCTCTCTCTCTCAACGCGGAATGGATGATTCCAACGGTTTTAAAGAGGAAGAGAAGGGGCTGCAGAGCGGGTAGGAGGAAACAGGAGAGGAAACGTAGGTTCCGTCCTTTTATCCCATCTATCATCATGGGAAACGTCCGCTCCCTCGTGAACAAAACGGACGAGCTCGCGGCGCTGACCCGGCACCAGAGAGACTTCAGGGAGAGCAGCCTGCTGTGCTTCACGGAGACCTGGCTGACGGAGATGACACCGGACTCGGTCGTTTCCCTGGAGGGGTTTAAGACGGTACGTGCGGACCGGAATGTGGCTGGGAAGAGGAGAGGCGGAGGAGTGGCGGTGTTTATTAACGAGAGATGGTGTGACCCCGCGCACGTCTCCATCAAAGAACAAGTTTGCACAAAGGACATTGAGTTTGTTGCGGTGGGCATCCGCCCGTATTACATCCCGAGGGAGTTCTCACATGTGATTGTGTATACAGTCTACATCCCTCCCTCAGCCGATGCAGCCGCAGCATGTGAGAGGCTGCACAGCTCAGTGTCAGCACTGCAAACTAAACACCCAAACTCTCTCCTGCTCATAAATGGTGATTTCAACCATGCCTCGTTTTCCCCCTTTTTACCCACGTTCACACAGTACGTGAAGTGCCACACCCGGGAAAACAAGACGCTGGACCTCTTATATGCAAATATAAAAGATGCGTACACCTCCGCCCCCCTCCCCCCACTCGGCCGCTCTGATCACAACCTGATACGTCTGCGACCTGAATACACACCCATGGTGAGGAGGCAGCCCGCACAGAAAAGAACTGTAATGATGTGGAATGAAGAAGCCAAGGAGAGGTTGAGAGACTGTTTCGAGACAACAATCTGGGAGACTTTCTCTGATGGAGATAACATCGACGGCTTCAATGACTGTTTCACAGATTACATAAAATTCTGTGAGGAGAACGTTGCACCAACCCGCAGGGTGCGATGCTTTGCCAACACCAAGCCATGGGTGGCCCCTCAACTCCAAGTCCTGCTGAACAAGAAGAAGAGGGTGTTTGCTTCAGGGACCAGAGAGGAGCTGAAAGAAGTTCAGCGGGAGCTCAAGCAGGCGATCAGAAAGGCTAAGGACGTCTACAAGAGGAAACTGGAGGAGCAGATGGGGCAGAGCAGGACGAGGGATGTGTGGAGAGGCCTGAAGAACATCACAGGTCACGGACAGAGTGGAGCCAGAGTCACAGCAGGGGGGGACCAGCGATGGGCCACTGAACTGAATCAATACTTCAACCGATTCGATCAGGGCCCCCCTCCCCTCTCCACCTCTGCCCACCCCCCCTCCTCACACGCCTGCCCTACAGCCAACACCCACCAACCGTCCTCACCTCCAAATCACCTCATTCCAACACCCCACCCCCCTCAGCCCCAGCTACCCACCCCCCCTCACTCCCCCCTCTCTGTGACAACTGAGCAGGTGAGGAGAGAACTGAGGCGACTGAAGATCAGGAAAGCTGTGGGACCAGATGGGATCAGCCCCAGACTGCTCAGGGACTGTGCTGACCAACTCTGTGAGGTGGTCGCGCACATCTTCAACCTGAGCCTCAGACTGGAGAAGGTCCCGGTCCTGTGGAAGACCTCCTGTGTGGTTCCAGTTCCTAAGACAGCGCACGCAAAGGAGCCGAGCCACTTCAGACCCGTCGCCCTGACCTCTCATCTGATGAAGACCATGGAGAGGCTGGTCCTCAGACATCTGCGCATGGTGGTGAGCTCCGTGATGGACCCGCTGCAGTTCGCCTACAGGCCGATGAACGGGGTTGACGACGCCGTTATCTACCTGCAGCACCGGGTGCTGACTCACCTGGAGGTCGCCGGGAGCGCTGTGAGAGTCATGTTCTTTGACTTCTCCAGCGCTTTCAACACTATCCGACCGGCGCTGCTGCAGAGGAAGATGGAGGACGTAGGAGTGGGGACGCAGCTGGCCGCATGGACCACCGACTACCTCACAAACAGGCCGCAGTATGTGAGGCTGCAGGACTGCAATTCTGAGGTGGCCATCTGCAGCATCGGGGCTCCTCAGGGGACGGTGCTCTCACCGTTCCTCTTCTCCCTCTACACCTCAGACTACACCTACAACTCAAGCAGCTGTCACCTCCAGAAGTTCTCTGATGACTCAGCCATTGTTGGCTGCGTGTCTGAGGGGGACGAGCTGGAGTACAGGTCGGTCATCATGGACTTCGTGGACTGGTGTGAGAGCAACTTCCTGCGCTTGAACACCGGAAAGACGAGGGAGATGGTGATCGACTTCCGGAAAAAGACCCCACCACACCCACCGGTGAGCATCCAGGGCTCGGACATTGAGCTGGTGGATAACTTTAAGTACCTGGGTGTTCACCTAAATAATAAACTAAACTGGACCACTCACATCGACGCCCTCTACAGAAAGGGTCAAAGTCGCCACCACCTCCTGAGGAGACTGAGGTCCTTCGGAGTGTGCAGACCTCTACTCCGGACTTTCTACGACTCTGTGGTGGCCTCTGCCATGCGCCATGCACTATGCGGTGGTTTGCTGGGGAGCGAGCAGCACGGACCGGGACAGAAAGAAACTGAACAGGCTGGTCAGGAGGGCCGGCTCTGTCCTGGGCTGCTCGCTAGAATCGGTGGAGGTGGTGGGACAGAGGAGGACGTTATCCAGACTGTCCTCCATCATGGAAAACACACTCCATCCACTGCACCTGACTGTGGAGGGGCTTGGCAGCTCCTTCAGCGGCAGGCTCCGGCACCCACAGTGTAGGACGGAGCGCTACCGGAAGTCCTTCATCCCCACTGCTGTTAGGATATTTAACTCCTCTTAAATGTCCATTCACTGCTGTACTTAACCCGGATAACTACTCTATATTAGAGTGTATTTCCTTACCTAGTAACTTTTTATTTTTCTCACTATTGCACTGTATTGCTCTTTTTTAATCTTATTGTATTATATATTTTTTATTTCTTTTTTATTCTTATTCTTATTTTTTTCTATTCACTTTGTTTTTTTCACAACTGAGCTGTGGTGAATGTGTGTTTCCCCCCTGGGGGAGGAATAAAGTCAATTCAATTCAATTCAATAAAACAGCTCTCTGTGCTGTCAGTGGATATCCACATGAATCAAAGATTTTGTAGCCCAGAGTGTGATTCTGCAACAGCACTGGATTCTGGTTTATCTCCTCCACTGCCAGTCTCATAGTCTGAGCCCACCGGAAAGCCTTGGGATCAATTCTGTGGCTGATACAGATGAATGTTGTCTGTTCATTTAAAAACTCTAATGACTATAAACACATTCAGTCCATTTTATATTAAGAGTGCAAAATTAGACATAATTCACAGGAAAAAGTAAATCAAATGCTCCCACTATCATCTATGAAACTCACCCATTGCAATTTATTGGTGGTGGTCTGTAGGTGCCGTTAAGGTCTGGTATTTTCAGATTAAAATGAATGGGGAAAATCCCACCGATGACATAGTCACCCTGGATCACAAAGCCGGGCTGGAAGCTGTTTAGAAGAGTGCACTTTGAGGCTGCTGGTGCAGTTGCAGTGCTGATGCTGTAAAGTAAGCTATCAGTTAAAGTGAGGACACTGACAGCAAAGTAAAGCAAACAAAATAAAGCAAGTGAAGTCATAATCTTTCACTGGGCTGAGAAGAGAATGAGACAGAGCAAAAGATAAAGCACTTTATAAAGGTTACAGTATCACATTCTCAGTCTTGCATCTTATTGATGACAGAGTGGCTTTGGATTGGACAGTCATCCACAATCAGGACTTAAAGTGGGTTAATGCAAACTGTGGGGAAAAAGCTGAGGACCTAAACAAATACAAATACACAAACATATACAGTCTCATATGATAATGTACCTGTTATTATTTTTTTTTGATGTAAAGAGGCAACATACATTTGTGTCTTTTTGGATTTCTGTTTGGTCACTGACATAAAGATGAAAGTAAAGACTTAACTACTGTACTTTTCCTTTAGAGCTGATTTTGTCATGACCCCAGGAACTTTTCTCCTCGTCTTAAATGACATCCAATATTGCATGTTTTTTCCATTTCATATTAAGGTGTTTGGGTCTCTGTTTAGTATTTCTGACAAATTTTGTAAATACTAGATGTTAAAGCAATGCATTCATGGTGTTCGCGACTCAATCCGGGCCGAAGTATTCAAACCTCTGGACACAACGTTCTCCAGAGTTCAGCGACCATGGTGCGACCTCAGGAGAATGTTTCACTTTTTGTTTCCCTCAAATTTAAGGGAACGTTAGGCTCCTGGGTAACTCTGAGGGAACGTTCTCTAAACGTTATATTTTGGTTTGGTTCATTTTAAGAAATAATTTAAAATAAAACGTTACGACACAATTACAACAATTTCTTTTTCTTCTTATGTCCTCAGACTATGATGAGTTGGACTCAGATTTGGCACAGCTGGGATCTCTTGGATTCACCGGCTGTCTCTCAGTCGTCCGTTTCAACTCCATCAGCCCTCTGAAAGCTGCTCTGCTCCACCCGGACACCAGCCCGGTTGTCATCAGCGGACCTTTGGTCCAGTCCACCTGTGGTTCCTCGACTTCAGCCGATCCATACGCAGCCGAGAACAAACGCCACCTGTCAGGTAAGGGAACGTTTGACAATGGTAGTTTTTGATTATATCCAGAACTTACTTAGACTATGTATTTAAATAATCCGTGTACAATCTAAGTGCAATGATAAACCTTAGATGCTCCTGACGGAGTCGTGTGTCTCTTTGGCTGCTAAATGCTCCGCTGTGTTCCGCAGCCACTCTCTGACTGTGTCTGTCTGCCGTCTGATGCTGAGCAGGTGGTGTATAGAGGGTTTTAGAGCTTCTTTGCTGCTAACAGCTGCCTGGTGGGACCGAAAACAGCGCTATCAAAGTGCTGAGATGGAGCCATAACAGTAAAGTTTCAGGATGAACGGCTTTTTTTTTTTTTTTTTAAAAAAAGAGTGAACTGAAACATTTTTTTTAGAGCTTTATCCATAAGGTTATTTGACTCATGCATGCTCATGTTAAACATATTGGTTAAATAAAGAGAACCTATTGAAGGGATAGTACTCACAAATAAGACCTGGTCAGAAGATTGGCCAGAAATTTGAAGTGGGCGTGGCTAATGCAGAAGTGTTGCCATTCCCAGGATTCTCAAGTTCTGCACTTGAATTTCTCATGAAGTATGAAATGTCCTGGCCAGAGCTAACTTTGTTCTTGTTCTTGCCACCTTGAGAAAAAGAAAACTTCTGCCTGTTCCTGCTGCAAACTGAAGTTTATGTCCCTTTGTAAACCACAATCGGGAGTTGTTGATCCACTGCTGTCTGCATCCATATGTGTTCTATTTGTGAATTTGGTGTTTGAAATCCTTTGTTTGGATTTATATAGCTCAGTGACACAAACATACCCAACAGGGAAGAAGCTCCTATGTCCCCCTAGAGCTAAACATTCAGATTACTTTTCATGGAAATTGGTGTGAGAGAGTAAACAACTTACAAACTTCTGTTTCCAGTCATGAAAGGCTGCGTAACTGCAAGATTTTCATAAAATAATGTTGGTTAAATAGAATTTATTAGGTGAGACTTTGGTTGAGGGGCAAAAATCCATGTCCTGGCAATGCTGAATATGAGTCAGTGACACAAAAAAACCCTGAATTATCACTTTAATGGAAGCCTTTGCTTTGGCTCCTGCATCCTGATTATCACCACCCACATCATGTGAGGGTCAAAATCATTATTTCGCCATGTAACAGGCAACGTGAAGGTGTCTAAAAACCATCACATCAGTCATCATTTCACCCACCCACACGTCACATCTCATGATTCTACATATTATGAGATTTGAAATCATAACTATCACCGCCACCGTGTTGTGTATGTGTGTGTGTTTGTGTGTGTGCATCGATTTAGCGTCCCTGCACATCAGCATTCAATCTTCATCTGAATCCAGATCCGTACTCATCCATATTGATGGGTATTGAACTGGTCAGGCAGGGGCGTTTAAGGTCGTGCACCACTCTCCGCCATTACTCACATCAAAGGTGCTGTTTATGCTCCAGAATCAGATCGAAATCCTCCGCGTGAAATAACTTCAGTGACACAAACTCAAGCGGCAAACGAGAGAGCGAGCATTTTACAAAGTGTTCGGTTTTCAGGCCGTGTTGTCAGTGTCATTTAGGAACAAATGTTAACTGATGACAAACTCCTTACTGTCCTTGTGTGATGTGCATCTCATGGTTCATGAACTAGGTGTTTAGACTCCTATTTATTTAGTTAGAAAGAACGTTTTAGTCATAATATACTATTACAAAAGATGGTTCATTTTGAATTTCTTTCCCACATGATCCCTGAGGTGATTCTAAACTATAAATGCTTTATGTTTGTGTTAAAGAGCCTTTGTTCACTGCCCTTCACCAAAGTCCATATTAGACATGGGTTTGTCTTGCAGCAGCAGTGGAGCAACAGCAAGTGGACACAGCCCCGAGAATAGAATGTCCACGACGTAAAAAAATGTCTTTGGCCCAGGTAACGCCCCTAAAAAAAAGCCCCTAAACTATCCCTTTACTGTAATTTAGGATTATTGTTTTGATTCTCTGCTCTTGTCATTTTTTTCTGGGTGACGGTCTGGAAACCTTTTTTCAATTTGTTTCTGAAAGTCCTTCTTGTTTCTGACCCGTTCCTTTTCCCACTTTTCTGCCTCATGTATTCATTTCTGTGTTTCTCCACATCACTGCCTCTTATAATTGTTTGGGCTGTTCTATGATTGCTTCTATTTCCCAATTTTAATCTTCTATCTTCCTCTTTTTTCTCTTCTACCTTCTCTCCCTCTCTCTCTCTCTCTCTCTCTCTCTCTCTCTGTCTCTCTCTCTGTCTCTCTCTCTCGGCTGTAGACCAGTCTGGTTCAGTGGGTTCAGGTCAACCTTTAGTCAATGCCATGAGGACTGACTCAGCTCTGATCGGAGGTACTGAAACCGTTTCACTGTATTAAAAACCTGTGTCATCTTGTATCTCCCTTCACATACGTGAGACTGAATATTTCACTTAATGTGGAAAAAAAAAAGAAATGAATAGTTTTCTGACCAGGCCGATGAAATCAGACTGAACAGTATAACGGTGTCACTCGGGGGGGAACATGTGACTCAAAAGTCATTTAAAACTGTCGATTCAATCCGTGTGACTCTGTGTCTCTGTGCACAAAGCACAGCCAAACTAATTAAACCTCTCCTGAAATGACTTCCGCATGTTTATCTTCAAACGTGTGGACATTTTAAAACCAGAGTAATATCCCGCGAATTTAATTTCAGCCGTAGTCTGGAATTCCAATTAAACCAAACTCTTTTGCCCCCACCACCACCCCTACATAATGAAACGTGTGTCTTCAATTACTTAAATGTCCAGATGGCAGCGAGAAGGAGGAGGGAGACGACTTCACGGACCAGTCTCACAGAACTCTGTGGAGCCGAGTCCTCTGTGGCCCATTTACTGAGCCGAGTCTTTTGTGACAGTGAGCAAACGAAGCCAGTCACGACTCGGCGGTGTGAAGACACAGCACGCTGTCGCAGCTTTGAGAGTTTTCTGCGTGATTCTATTCCTGTCGCCTAAAGCGGCCATTCCCAAACTGAGGATTTTAAATCTGAGGTCCAAACACACAAGACTTAAGGTCAATCATTCCTATACATTAGAGGTTAGAGTTTGACTTTTCTCACCTAACTTTGCCAGAAACATTCATATTTTAGTCACATGCAAACTCAACAAATAACACTTTTTACAGCAATGCTGCGTCCTGCAGCTCTAAAATGCTAAATATTAATGACATTTTTATAAAAGTTTATTAATATAGCCTCCGTTTCTTCACAAAAATAAAACTAATGAGTGGAAAATGTTTGAGAATGATCTGCACTCACCATGTTTCATATGCAACAGACTGTAAACAGAGATCAGAGGAGATGCACATTATGGAATTATTGATCAATGAGGCCAAATCATTCTGACACATTCACTGATCTGTTGACAAACTTAAAAACATTCACCTATTAGGTCATTTAGTTTAACCCTTTAACACCTAACCCTCAAAATGTCCGTCTGGACTTTTTTTGCGACTGTGCTTTTGCCCATTTTTCCAGAGTTCCTTACAGCGTTTACTGTTTTAACTATTTAAAATGAAGGAGAAAAAAACACTGCAGTTGTACAACGAACAACAGATTTTGCGTTTGAACAGTTTGAAACATATTTACAATAATAATGTTCTTCCCACTCGCTCCTCTCTGGCAACAAAGACGCTGATTCTCAGGCTTCCAGAAACAGCGCGAGTGAAATGACTATAATAACCACATATTTATGCTTTGACGTGCAACTTCTCAGCTTTCAGAAACTGTCGCATTTTCTTCTTCAGTGTTGGAGATTTTTAGTTATTTAAGTTATTTTCAATCATTTTTGACCATAGTGTAAATCAATGGCTGGTTTCGCCCATAGATGCTTTTCCTTGCAGGTGTGATAGCCGTGGTGATCTTCGTGGTTGCGACCGGCCTGGCGATCACCGCCAGATTCTTGTACCGGCGAAAAGGGACGTATCGGAATCGGGAAGTGAAGGGAGTCAAACAGGAGGACAGTCCAGATTTTCCTTTCAACAACCAGACTGACTCCCAGAGAGTGTCCTGTGAAAACCAGAAGGAGTATTTCATCTAAGTGCAGGGGGCGAGGACCCGGCAACCTGATGAACCTGAAGCAGAGGATTCAGACGGGGTTTGTCCACGTCACACTGCACTGAGAGAGACGCTGGATACTTCACTGAGAGCTTTAAAATAGGAGAGAAAATAGAAAGAAAATGGGTCTTTTTCTGTATATTGTGTATATATTGATACAAACAGGCAACAAAACTGGACTCATGAGGTCTTGATAGTCCTTGTAAATATGAACTGTAAATATGAAAAACCAGCTGGCGTCTCGTCCACGTCACTGTCAAATTTACTGGAAAACTCGTTTGGTTTTGTACATTATTCCAAGCACAACTTTGTGTCCTGTTTCCGGTGACATGGGGGGCAAAGCGAGTCATTTTACTGCAGCCCTGACACAAGGGTCATGGTTGGACACCTGTTCTCTCCACCCAATGCCACGAGCTTGCTTCATTTTGGTTTAAAGGGATCCCTCGGGTTCCCTTTTTGCCGGGAGCCCCCTACAGTCTCTTTTATTATTATAATAACCTTTATTTAACCAGGAATAAAAAAACTCATTGAATCTCTTTTATAAGAGTGTCTTGGTCAAGACAGGCAGCAGTACATATACAACCACTCAAACATACACAAACAAAATAAATATTCATAAAAAAAAATACTTAAAATACACAGGGTGTGTGATTTAAACTCACAATCAGGAAATGATTCAATGAAATCAAACTGCATTTAGGCAAAACGTCTGCAGCCATTTGATTCTGCCTCCAATTCATTTAAAAAATATTTAAAAAATGTCCAATCAGACCAGATTTTTCAGTTTCAGACACTCTTGTAGTTTGTTCCAGGAACTGTACCTTGGAAGTGACAACACGTCGAGGACATGACGTGCTTCTAATGTCCCTGATCATTGTGCTCGGAAACGTCACTGGAGTCATTTTGCTGATGCACTTTTCTGTGAGGATGAACCAAGTCCAACTAAGCGTAACCATGCAGGAGTAATCGGACTATGAATTGTATTATCCAGACTTTTCAATAGCTTTGATTGATTTTTCCAATTTATTTCCATTGTTCTTCTCTCCTCTTACTGCACTTCTTTCTTTTTCTTGTAATAGGAAAGCACAAGAAAAGCAGATTGGGGGGAAAAAAAACATCCATGAGCATTTAACTTTGTTAGATCCACTCCAGTTTTCAATTCCAAACTCCAGTTTCTTTTCTTGTCCCTGAAGCGTGCAACTGCTGGAAACAACCTGCCAGCTTTCTATAGGTGGATTTGAATCATGAAGAAAAGGATTCTTTGATTCTTCAAATACGCATATTAGATAGAAAGATGCAGGCTCCCCTTTGTGGAACTTGAAAATAAATCACTAGGACTCATGTAAGCGAGTGAGGCAACACTTAAAAGCCACTCAGGCCACATGAAATTTTAATGATTTTCCCCCTTCACAATTATCGCAATCACAGAAATGGAACTAAATGCTACTGATCGCGAAAAAATTGCACATGGTTTATTCCTGCTTAGCATAAACGAGCCTGAATGTCCCTGAAGCTTTTAGCAGCTCAGGCTGCTGTAACTCGGTGTCTGTCTGTCACCTCCATCACGACGTGCAGAGATGGTTAATGTGCTTTTGAAATGCTAATCCACCTCAGTCTGACAGGTGGATTGTGACTCGGTAGAAAGCAGCAACGTGATCAAAACGAGACTGGGAGATGATCCAAGAGGCAGAGTGTCGAGCAGACGTAAAGTGTATTGAAAACATGTAAGATAAGTCGCCGGGATGAAGCGAATGCCGCCGCGTGTTAATTCAGTTCGCGCGTAAAGAGCAGAAAGAGGATCGACAGCAGCTGTTCATCAAGTATTCCTTCAATGTTTCTCCGAAGAGCTGATGGGATTTTAATGGAAAAAAGATGTTTGAATTTTAAAGTGCATCCGTCATCCCTTTGTTTTTGTTTTCTTTTAAAAGTAATCATTTTCTCTTGAGGAGCTGCTGTGGTTTAAAAAAGTGACTTCACTTGTTATTGTACTTTAGCTTTACCAAAAATGAAAACCCCTATGATGTTTTTCATCTACAGATTCCACCGGCAACTGTGTCAGACCACTCGCATTTAGTTCATGTTTTTACACAGCGTTTTTTTTCCTTTGAAAATGCCAGAAAACACTTTTAAATCCTGCATTCATATTTATGGGATTCAGAAAGAGCACGTTGTTTATAGTTTGTAACATAACGACAAATATAGATGTTACAACTGAGGTGTAAGGTGATTCTCTTCTTGAAATCCTTGAGCGTTTGTGAACGTCGCCCCTTTCATTGAAAGAGCTTGGTGTGTATTTCCTGCACCTCAAGAGCTGTAAAGGTTACAACATAAATGCTCTTTTAAAATCTGGCAGTTCTCAATGATTTATGATAATAGGTCTGAGTCCTGGGAGCTATAACATGCATTTCACATTTTCAAAAAGTGGTTTACGACACAAATAAAGAAGTTTTTTCTGGTCTGTGAAGGCTGCTGTCGTCACTTTATTCTCACATACTGATTCTTTCACTTATCGGTACCAACAATATAGTACAACAACACTCTAAAAACACAACAACCCTATATAGTGAACCCAAGAAATTAGACCCACACGAGAATTTTACTATGGTTTTACTTTTAAACCTCTTGTGCTGGTGTGAAGGTGCTACTTAGCTGAACACAACTAAACTTTAGTGTTTAAAACAAACGGCAGCCCACCATGACATACCAGAGGATATATGTGCACATTGTGTTGTTTCCAAAAATGTAAATAAAGCACAGTAACCTACATGGAGAACCATGTAACCACTCTCACTCACTATTCTTTTGTCAATTAAATGCAGTTAAAATGTTGAAAAAAGTCGATCAGTGTTTAACAAACCTGGAAATCATGATTTGCTCATGATGTCTTTTCAGTTTTAATGATTTTTTTTTTTTGTCAAATGGAGCAAAGAAACCGGAAAATATTCACGTGTAAGAAGCTTTTTTCGAAAAAACAAAAAAAACTTACATCTTTTGAAGATGTAAGTTTTAAATAGCAAAGAAAACAAGATGGGGGCGTCAGAGTTTATGTGAATTCAAAGCTGTTTAAGACATCTGACTGTCTATTTATTCATTATGTATTTACTGACAAACGGGAATATTGTTTACTGGCATTAATGTGATATTTTTTCAGTCGCTTTAAACACGAGTGTAATGAATAGCATCCAACACTAAATTGGTCATTTGGTAAGAGGGCAGGGCATTAATATGGACAAAAGATTGAAATAAATAGATGTTGTGAACATGACTAACATGTGGTATCTTTTATTTACTAAACATGTTCATAATGTAGTGTTGTAGTATTGTAAGGGAACTACTGACAGTTATCTTTTCCCACTGTTCTACCCTGTGGAGGTTTTTTTGTGATGTCACGATACACAGACATTTATGCAAATAATATAAATACATAACATGGGGGCATGAAATACTAATAATACAAATCCCGGGTTCTATCCAGGATTTTATTTTAGCGTAACTGGTGGTACACGTACCACAGTTTGAGAACCATGGTTCTAAGCTATTTTGCAAAAAAAAAAGTCCAGAATTGATTTATCTGCACACACACACACACACACACACACACGAGTGACTAGTGACTTTACACTAGACTTCTGTAGTTGTTGGAGATTAACCCACGTTGTTAGGATTTTTCAGTAGTTCTAAGTGATCTACAGTTCGGCGCTGTTTGGCTTGATTTGTGTGTGGGAGGTCTCTTCCTGTGACGGGACTCAGCGGCCGGGAGTCTGACCAATCATCGCATAGTACCTGCTTTTAAGCACCAGGAACTAAAAATAGTACCGTTCCGTGCAAGTAGAGCCGGTGGAAATGCGCCATTAGTGCCACAATTGGCAACATGGTTTTATCGGACCATGCCCCAGTCGATATAGCTTTAGCTATTACAGAAAATACAAAATCTGCGATGAGGTGGCGCTTGAATAATCTATTACTAAATAGTGAGGAATGTTGTGAGTACATAAGAAATGTAATAAAGGAATTTTGGGAGTTTAATGAGGGTTCAATTGATGATATTGGCATAACTTGATCACGTCTTTATCTCAAACTGAAGTTTGTAAACCACTCACTCTCCCACACCAAACCCCAGAGAGAAAATCAGTGATTTTAAAATCAGACACACAGGAGTTGTTGATCCACTGCTGCCTCCATCACTAAGTTCTAATGAGTTATTTTAATGAATTTGACTTTTGCAATATTTAATTTAGACTTAACTCAGTGACACAAAGTGACCACACGAGGCAGCAGAGGACCAGCAGCTCCTGTGTCCCCACCAGCTAAAATCACTGTGGGAGAGTGAGTGGTTTACAAACTTCAGTTTGAGATAAAGACATGATCATGTGACACAGATTTTATTCACAGTCTTTTTTTTTTTTAAGTGTTTTCTGCCATGTTTCCACTGAGTGATTCTCAGCAGCAGGGGGCGCTCACAGCAAAGACAGACTCATGTAACTACTGAAGTCTGTTGATGAATGAATGAATGAATGAGACACACAGAACAAGAGACTACGCCCTCATGTGACCTCACCCTGTTCCTGCAGCCTGTCATTAACACACACACACACACACACACACACACACGCAGTCTTAACCCTAAACTTAGCCTAGAGTTAAACAAAAACTACAATTTTAAATCTTAGTTCTGCCTCATTAGGACCAGATTTTGGTCTCTGTGAGGACTAAATGTAATGACTACTGTTCCTGACACACACACACACACATACACACACACACACACACACACACACACACACACACACACACACACACACACACACACACGTGTTGCCATGGTGACGCTCTGATATAAAAACTGATCACATCATAAAATCTGTGCCATCGTCATGACAACGGAGACTAAAGGACAGCAGCTGTCTGTGACCTCTGACCTCCACCTGTCGCGTGTCTCACCTGGACAGTCGCTTTTCCCGGGGCCGCAATCCAGAGCGGCGCCGCCGCGGGGGAAGGAGCACCGGGCGGCGGGGAGGAGCAGCAGGAGCAGCAGGCTGCAGAGGCTGGAGGAGCCGCGGCCTCCTGGAGGAACCATGATGGAGGAGGAGCAGCAGAAGGAGGTGATGAAAGGAAACAGATACACGTGAAGAGGGATTTTTCTCCTCAAATCACACACACACACAAATGTGAACACAAACGGCTCAAGTCCGGTTCGAGTCCATTTGTCCTCAAAGAGATGGAAAAACGACGGAAATCAGCGCGGTGGACAACAAAGCGGAGGAGGGCCTGGGTCTCCACACACACACGCACACACACCGACCCCCTACAGCCGCAGCCCGGCCTCAGCCTCCATCACACCGCCGCCGCCTCGCTCTCACACCACGGGGAGAAGAACCGCAGAGCCACGGAGGAGAACCGGGTCAGAGTCGGAGCAGCGGGGGCTTCAGCAGCGCTCAGGCCGGAGAGCAGTGAGTGTGAGCCGGGGACGAAACACGGACGCGGTCGTTCAAAAATCCTGGAGCTTTTTTTTTTTGTCCTGGTCTCTACATCAACAAAGGCCTGCGCCACGTGACCACAGAGGCCACGCCCACAATTAAAATCATGGCCCGAGTTCAGCTGCGTGGAGGATCTGAGTCACACGGAACCAGGACTAACCTGGGTTTAACTTAGTCTAACCCGGTCCAGATAAACCCACATACAGTCACTCTCACACACACACACTCGCGCGCTGAATGAACGCGTGTTATTAGTGTAATATTCTCCAGTGTCGGGGTTGGACACTAGAGGGCACAATAACACTGTTTTTCAAAATAAATCAAAGTGGAAACATTTTGTATTTTAATTTTTTAATGGTTATTCGTGTAAAACTGTTCTGATGCTTAAGTGTATTTAGTTCTGGACTTTGTTTTTGTATTTTATTATTTTGTATTGAATCTCTTGTGTTGAAGAGATTCAATACATTTATTTTGTAAATATATTTCATTCTTATAATAAAAACATTCTCTTATATTTAGTTACTTTCTGTCTGTGAATATGACATGAAAAAACGGTTCACCGTTTCACTTCATTTTTATCAAAAGAATAAAAACAACAAATAAATAAAAAAATCTTGAACACTGTTTTATTGATTTTCAATAAGAACATATAAACACATCGCCCCATACCAAATCAGTTACACAATAATACACAAGCAAACCTTGCTGTATACACATACACCAAAATAAAATAAGTAAATAATAAATACATTAAAATATTAAATAAAATTGTCACATTCTATAGTCTTACAAACAAGTATGATCTATTGTTGCTTGAGAAAGTTAATTAAGGAAGTCCACACCTCTTCAAATTCTTGTGCTTTACCCCTAATTACATAGGTTAACTTTTCTAATGAAACACACCTTGCCATCTCCCTAGTCCAAGATTGTGTAGAGGATACTTCAGTTTCTCTCCAAGATAATGGAACCATTCTCCTGGCCTGCAGGAGGCCAAAGTTGGAGGATCAAAGTCTTACACTTAGAGTTAACAGAAAAGCAATCTGGGTATATCCCCAAAATACAAAGTTTAGCTACACAGGGTACCTGAGTACCTGTAAGTAAACTTAAAGTACAGGCAACCATTTTCCAAAAAGCTACCAATTTAGGGCATTCCCATACACAATGAATTAAAGTACCTTTCTCAGTCAAACATTTCACACATGTATCTGGAATGCCCGGGGACCACTTATTGAGTTTCTCAGGGGTTATGTATGTCCTCATTAACCATTTGTGTTGTAACAGTTTCATTTGAGTATTAATGGTTTGAGATTGAGCTTTTAAACAAGCTTTCACCCACTCAGCTTCTTCAATATCTTCCTCCATGCTCTCCTTCTATCATGACTATATTCCTCATCATGCGAGACAAGTGCTGTATAGAGTGTAGAAATTTGTCGTTTCCCATTCATGTGTTTTAACACAATACCCTCAAGACAGGACAGCGGCGACTCATGCATAGCCTGGTGACACCTTGATAAAATGAAGTAATATTTAAAAAAGTGTTTTTTGGGATTGAATATTTCACACAAAGGTCGTTAAATGTTAATAAATTGCCCTGAACATATAAGTCTCCACTTTTTCGCATCCCCCTGTCAGCCCAAGCCCGAAAACCCATATAGGTGAAAATTGAGAGATGGGGGGTGTATCACCAATATGTCTATGAGCCTAATTTGTTGTTTTTTTCTTTGAAGTTTTAAAATCTGCTGAATATAAGTATAGGCTTAATGGCAACTTAGATACTGATGCTTGTTCAATAGAAATCCATGCTGGAGGAGAGTGTGTGACAAAGTAAAACATAGCACTGCGCAGCTGAGCAGCCCAATAATACCACTGTAGATTGGGCAACTGTAATCCACCCGTATCATATGGCAAATATAGTAATCTTAGTCTTAATCTAGGTTTTTTACCATTCCAGCTAAATCAACAAAACGCACTATTAATGTCTTTTTTTGGCAATGGTAATGGGAGTGACTGAAACAAATATAAGAATTTTGCCAAGATAGTCATCTTAATTAAGTTGATCCGGCCAATCATTGGTATTGGCTTTGTCGTCTATTTTTCAAGTGAATCTTGTACCTCGTCATCTGCATACAGCGATATCCTCTGGTCATGACCTCCAATTGTAATACCTGATAGATTGGCTTCAGCTCTAATGGACATGGCTAAAGGCTCAATGGCCAAAATAAACAATAATGGGGAGAGGGGACAGCCCTGACAGGTTGACCTCTCTAATCTTAACGGGCCTGATAAAATGTTATTCGTTCTTACACATGCAGTAGGATTAGTGTACAATAACTTTATCCATTTCAGAAATTTTCCCCCAAATCCATATCTTGGTAACAAATCTGTATCCCTGGTATTAGTTTTGGAGTGAATTATATTGAGGACCCTTCTAATATTGGGTCACACGGTGGTGTAGTGGTTAGCACTCTCGCCTTGCAGCGAGAAGACCCGGGTTCGAGCCCCGGTTTGAACAAGGGCCTTTCTGCATGGAGTTTGCATGTTCTCCCCGTGTGTGCGTGGGTTCTCTCCGGGTTCTCCGGCTTCCTCCCACAGTCCAAAAACATACAATGTGGGGATTAGGTAAATTGGACACTCTAAATTGACCGTAGGAGTGAGTGTGAGGGTGAATGGTTGTTTGTCTCTAGTTGTGTGTGTGGCCCTGCGATGGACTGGCGAACTGTCCAGGGTGTACCCCGCCTATCGCCCGATGTAGCTGAGATTGGCACAGCACCCCCCGCGACCCTCTGGTGGAGGATAAAGCGGTTAGATGATGACTGACTGACTGACCCTTCTAATATTATGAAATCCACGACGATTCTGTACAAACCCATTCTGATCACAATGTACCAAAGAAGGATCTAGCCTTTTAGCAAGGACTTTACACAATAGTTGTGTGTCTACTCACATAAGACTAATAGGCTTGTAGGAGGAGCAGTTAGTTGGTATTTTCCCAGGTTTCAAAATAAGAATTATTGTAGCGAGTCTTGAAGTTGGTGGTAATATGCCATTATTAAATGATTCATTAAACATATTTAAAAGTGGGGTCAACAGCTGCTTCTGAAAAGTTTTATAGAACTCTATTGGTAGGCCATCAGGCCCTGGAGCTTTGCCTGAGTTGATACATTTAATGGACTGCAAAAGTTCTTCCATCATGATGTCCTTGTCCAGGTCTTCCTTCACCTCCTCTGTAAGTGTTTTAAAAATAAAAGTTTAATCAATGAAATGAAAATAAAGAGTTCTATTGTTTCTGCCTCGTCTGCAACACACAATATATTACTTACACACACACAAACACACACACTCACACACTCACACACACTCTCTCTCACACAAACACACATGCACACATGCATACATGCCCGTGCACACACACACACCCTATAAACACTGATGTGAAAAAACAACCACGAGAAAAAGTGAAGGAGGGAAGGAAAGGAAGGTGGGAAGGAAGGAAAGGAAGGAAAGGAAGGAAGAAATGGAAGAAAGTAATGAAGGAAGGATGGAAGAAAGGAAGAAAGGAAGACGGGAAGGAAGAAAGGAAAGGAAGGAATGGAAGGATGGAAGGAAGGTGGGAAGAAAATGAAAGGAAAGGAAGAAAGGAAGGAAGGAAAGGAAGGAAGAAAGGAAGGAAGGAAGAAATGAAGAAAAGAAGGAAGGAAGGAAGGAAGAAGGGAAGGATAAACACATGTGATCATGTGACGCAGACAATGACGCGATCATGTGACGTAGATAAATAAGCGTTCATGTGACGCAGATAAAGACGCGGTCATGTGACGCAGGTCAAACATAGACTTATTTTATTTTATTAAGTTTTTCATTAAATCAGTTTTTTTGTTGTGTTAAATGTGTGTCAACAAAGCTACATAAACACACACACACTGCAAGACCCAACCTGATGATGATGATGATGAAGATGAAGCAGTCGTGCTGCAGAGGTCAGAGGTCAGTTTCTGTTAGGAACAAAGCAACATGTTTGATTGTGTTTGAACATCAGGTCACTGTTTTAAATAAAGTTATGAAGAATGTAGAGAATGTCTATGTCTGTGTGTGTGTGTGTCCTCTTGTTATGACATAATCTCTCTCTCTCTCACACACACACACACAGAAAAATGTGTAAATAATTCAGTTTTAAATGTTACATTTACTTTAGTGTTTGAGTCTCACATCAGCACTTTGTCACACACACACGCACACACGCATACACATACACACACTCCCTTTGTTAAAGACAAGTGGATTTAAGTGTTAAAATGATAATGATAAATTAAAACGTGTGCATGTGCAGGTATTACTAATGTTATGGGGACCTAAAACTGTTTACACGGTCATATTATGGGGAATTGTCTTTCTTGTGGGGACAAAAATCACCACAATGTAAATAACTAGATTTTAAGGTGAAGGTCAGGGTTAGGATTAGGCCAGTATAATTGTGGTTAAGGTTAGAGTAAGTCTCCAGGAAATGAATGCAAGTCAATGCAATGTCCCCTCAAGTCATGAATGTCCAACATGTGTGTGTGTGTGTGTGAGAGAGAGAGAGAGTGTGAGAGAGAGGGAGAGAGAGAGAGAGAGAGGAAGAGAGAGAGAGAGAGAGAGTGAGTGTGTGTGTGTGTGTGTGTGAGAGAGAAAGAGAGGTGTGGACACAGTAGAGGTGTGTTCTCTTCCACTCACCCGCTCTCTCTCTGTGTGTCTCTCTCTCTCTCTCTCCGTCTCTGTGTCTCTCAGTGACTCTCAGTGTCTCTCAGTGACTCTCAGTGACTCTCAGTGTCTCTCATTGTCTCATGGAGGAGCCAAGTGTCCACACCTGGATCATTAGTCAGGATTTGAAGTGAAGAAGAAGTTGAAGACATGAGGACAGAGTTTGGACGAGGAGGAGGCGGAGCCAACACTCTGCTGCTGCTGCTGCTGCTGCTGCTGCTGAGCAGCCACCACTACTGCTGCTCCTCTACACCAGCAACCAGAAGAGGTGAGAGGGTGACAGAGTTAGAGGGGGAAGATTATATGTAAAAAAATATGTAAAAATAAATGTACATATATTTTAGAATAAATTTGTAGAAACATAAAGGACAATAAACAAACTATACAGTGTTCAAAAACAGTATCAGAGATATATAAATGTATATCATGTATAGTACAACGTATAAAAAACACTCTAGATACACTAACCTTTATGCAGCTTGAGGGAGACTGGGAAATTATATATATATATATGAGTGTGTGTGTTTATATATACACACTCGTATATGAGTGTATATATGTATATACATACATATATGTGTATACATAAATAAATATATGTATATACAAATATATTTATATATGTGTATACATACACATATATAAATACATATGTATATATAAATATATGTATATATACACATATATGTGTATATGTTACATAAACACACACATATGTATATACTGTATATAAAGAAAGTAAAGAAAGAAAGAAACAATTGTTCATTCTTCATATTAAAACGTCCAAAGTCGCATTTTTGCCTTTACTTGTTCACGTCAGTGTTGATGTTGACGCCGAGCATCATGGGAAAAAAACAACGCCTGTGATTCAGGTTGTTTTTCTGCTGAAAGAATGACACATTGTGTGTACGTGTTTGTGTTTGTGTGTGTTATCACAGAAAACAGCTGACCTCTCTTACTCACTCTCTCGCTCGCTCTTTGTCTTGATAACAATTTGATTATGGACAGAATTTCTTGTGACTGTTTTGTTGTTCGGTTTGAACAGACAACAGTGTTGTTGTTGTTTATGTTGTTGTTGTTGTTGTTTTTTGTGTCCACAATGTCCTACAGGAGGACATCAGGGTCATGGAGGAGATTCAGGAGGTGTTAATGTCCAGAAAAAGCTTTTTCATTATTGTAGGGGTCCCCAGAATGGTGGTGTTGGTCCTGAAGGAGGTCCAAAACTCCTTGTGGAGGTTAACAATATATTATCAGATGCTGTGGAGGCTCTTGAGGAGGTTCCAAGTGTGCTGTGGGAGGGTCTACAGATCTTGAAGATAGAATTATAATGAAGTGGAGAACGTTTTCTGAAAAGGTTCCTGATTGTCAATAGCATTGTAGGCCAAGTCCATTATATATGTTTGCCCTGCTCTGGTCTTGGTCTTGACTTGGTCTTCATCCCTCAGTGTGTCGGTCTTGTCCTGGAGGACGTTGCAGATGCTTTGAGGAGCTCAGAATGTTTAGTGCACTTGAGTTTAAGAGGCTCTTGATGTGGTTTTGATGGACTCTGAAGAGGCTGAAAAGCTCCTCAAGGAGATTCTGCAGTTTCCTCTTTATGTCACAGAGGATCTTTGTGAGGTTGTAGAGATGTTCTTCAGCAACTTCAGGGGGTTTCACAGGTCCTTGATAAGGTTTTGTATGTGATGAAATGTGAGTGTTGTGACTCCACAGAGGTTTGACCTTCACTCTGCAAACACAACAGTGTGTGTATGTTTCATTGGAGGTATTGAACTGAAGCATTTCAGTTCAATACTAATTATTGCCCATCCCTGATCTAGAGGAGTCAACAGATAAGTAAAAGACAAGATAAGGAAACAAATACATAAGAAAAATATAAAGGTAATCAAAATGTAGCTAATTGTTAGCTAGAGAAAGCCAAATGTTAGCTAATCAACAGCCAAAAAGAAAGCTAATTGGTAGCTAAAAAGCAATATAACTGACATCATGCCCATTGTCCACATCGCACATAACATTGTAGTCGTAACAGTAACAGTAACAGTAACAGTAATAGTAATAGTAACAGTAGCAGTAATAGTAACAGTAAAAGTAACAGTAACAGTAGTAGTAGTAGTAACAGTAACAGTAACAGTAGCAGCAACAGTAGCAGTAGCAGTAACAGTAACAGTAGCAGTAGCAGTAACAGTAGCAGTAGCAGTAACAGTAGCAGTAGCAGTATGGGAAATTTTCAGAGGCGGAATGTAAAGAATGTCAATAATGAAGTTGAGAAAGTGTTGACAGGATTATACAGGCTCTACCTCGCTCTACCTCGCTCTACCTCGTACTACCTGCACACTGTCCACTGTAACATGCAAACGAAAGGAAACACCTTTGACCTGTGTGTGACCTGAGTTTGACTTGAGTTTGACTTGAGTTTGACCTGTGTTTGACCTGTGTGAACTTAAAGTTAGGTTAAATAGAACTTCAAGTTAGGTTAAAGAGAACTTAAAGTTAGGTTAAAGAGAACTTAAAGTGAGTCTAAAGAGAACTTAAAGTTCGGTTAAAGAGAACTTAAAGTTAGGTTAAAGAGAACTTAAAAGTTAGGTTAAAGATAACTTAAAGTTAGGTTAAAGACAACTTAAAGTTAGGTTAAAGATAACTTAAAGTTAGGTAAAGAAAACTTAAAGTTTGGTTAAAGATAATTTAAAGTTAGGTTAAAAATAACTTAAAGTTAGTCAAAAGAGAACCTCAAGTTAGGTTAAAGATATCTTAAAGTTAGGTTAAAGAGAACTTAAAGTTAGTCTAAAGAGAACTTAAAGTTAG
The DNA here is from genome assembly GCF_019176455.1 of Solea senegalensis. NCBI lineage: Eukaryota > Metazoa > Chordata > Actinopteri > Pleuronectiformes > Soleidae > Solea > Solea senegalensis. The sequence continues at coordinate 100,540 of NC_058021.1, read as the reverse complement.
GTTAAAGAGAACTTAAAGTTAGGTTACAGATAACTTAAGGTTAGTCTAAAGAGAACCTAAAGTTAGGTTAAAGAGAACTTAAAACTAGTCTAAAGAGAACTTAAAGTTAGCTTAAAGAGAACTTAAAGTTAGGTTAAAAAGAACTTAAAGTTAAGTTAAAGATAACTTAAAGTTAGCTTAAAGTGGGGAACCTTCTCTGAAAGCATAGAAGGCCCAACATTAATTCTGGACCAAAAAATAGTATTAAATAATATATATGTTGTATATATATTTAAAAAATCTCTATTTTATTGTACATGTATTGTATTTAATTTAATGCAATACATACAATATACATTTTCTCTCATCTATGTACTAAAGTTAAGTTTACTGTCAAGTTCCCATCAGCAATGAATAGGTTACTGTCCTGAAACATGTTATCCAATCAGACCTAACTTCATCTTTAAAAATAGTTGAAATTGTATTGTAGTTTGAGGACGCTCATGAATTTATTTGTCAATGTCTGTATGGTCTGTTGTGATTTAATAAAGCTGTCCATGGTGATGAAATGAGCCTCGTTGTCAACAGTGTCACAGGGTGACCTCATTTTATATTTCCAGATTTGGAAATTTTAATTTCAACTATGTAGCCTAAAGGGTCTCCAGTTTTATGAAGTTCATGTTGAGAATGTATCTTGTTGCAGGGAATGTTATTAATGTTATGGTCTATTTGTTTACATCGTTGTCATCGTTAATTAAAGAATTGCAGTTGTTTAACACTTTCAATTAGTCGTACTGTTGCCTTTTTCCCGTGATTATTTATTTTCTCTGCAATGATGGCTGAGATGAAGGCCCAGCTGTAGCGCTCATGGTTCGCCACTGGTCTGACGAGTACTTAATGTTAGGTTAAAGAGAACTTAAAGTTAGGTTAAAGGTAACTTAAAGTTAGGTTAAAGATAACTTAAAGATTGGTTAAAGATAATTTAAAATTAGTAAAAATCAGCTGTTCAAGTCAAGTGAAGAAGTGACTCCTTTTTTTAACCCACTGCTAAAGCTAAAGCTAACGATAATCCTGGACTCAAGATGCTGCAATTCTGGAATTTAGGAAGAGAGAGAGAGAGAGAGAGAGACAGAGAGAGACAGAGAGACAGAGAGGGAGAGAGAGAGACAGAGGCAGAGACAGAGACAGAGACAGAGAGAGAGAGACAAGCAGAGTCTCGCTGTGACCTGCTCTCTCTCTCACAAACTCACACACACTGCTGCAGGCAGGACCCACACACACACACAGTGTTTGTTGGGGGTGTGTTCCATTCAGCTTTATAGTCTCAGATAGAAAACCTCTCTCACTCACACAAACAGTGTCAGTGAACTCAACACATGAAAACAAACATCTGATCAAATCATTCATGCATTCATTTATCATTAATTACGACTGAAGTGGGCAGAGCCTCCGGCATAAAGTCGTAAATTCATAGAATCTCAGATCTTATTTTTGATATTAAAGATATGAATGTGTGTGTGTTTGTGTGTGTGTGTGTGTTCATAAACTGTTAATGTTTGTGTTCATGTTGTTTATTGTGACAAAATCTCAACATTTAAACCAGAATATCAAAGTCACAGTGAAACTAAAACCTGCTGAGTGAGTAAGTGAGTGAGTGAGTGAGTGAGACTTCTCAGCTACCCAACACATTCCTGAGAAACTGTGTGTGTGTACGTGTGTGTGTCTGTGTGTGTGTGAGTTGCAGAGAATCAAGGCTGTTGTCTTCCTGTTATGACAGCTCAGTGTCAGGTTAAGTAAATGAGCAGCTATGAAACCATGAATCTGCACATCAGTGATAGTGAACGCAGCACTGTTCAAATGAACGACACATATAAAGGTCAGTGAACGCAGCACCTTAGTTCATTTAGATGTGATGTAAGACATGTCCATGTGAAGGACACGTGTCCTCTACATGGACATGTCTCATGATCCTTAAAAGATAGCTGGAAATTAGCTAAAAGTTAACTAAGAACATAGCTCAAAGTTGGTCAAATGACAACTTAAAGTTAGCTAAAGGTTGGCTAAAGTTAGCTTAAAATAGATAAAAGAATAGCTAAAGGTCAGATAAAATATAGTTTCAAGTTAGCTTACAGTCAGCTCAAAGTAAGCTTAAAAATAGCTAAAGGATAGTTTAAAGATAGCTAAAAACAAAAACAAAATGTTAGCTAAATCACAAAAAGTTAGCTGAAAATGAACTTAGTGTAGTGATAACTGAAGTTAGTATAGAAATAACACGTCACATGTCCACATGTCTCGTACATGAACATGTCCACATGTCTCGTACATGAACATGTCACATGTCCACATGTCCTGTACATGGACACGTCACATGTTCACATGTCCTGTGTTTGTCTCTGTAACAGTTTAAATGTCAGTTGAGTGGTTTTGTTCTGAACATCAATAAAAACACTTAAACTCAGCTTCAGTGATGGAGCCTGAGGAAGGGTCACTGAAGGTCACTGAAGGTCAAACTCTAAAACTATTGATTGTAAAACACTTTTAAACTCCAGCTTTTATGAATCAATATTTGTGATTGTTTATGGTTTAGTTTAAAAGCTGCGTGATGTTGATGTAAAAACAAGTTAGTGAAATTTTGTGTGTGTGTGTGAGAATGGGTGCGTGTGTGCATGTGTGTGTGTGAGCACATGTGTGCACGTGTGTGAATGTGTGAGAGAGTAGCTGGTAAATGCTGTTAGCATGAAGCTGACGTGATTAGCATGGTCTAGCATGTATTTACGAACACTTAGCGAAGCTTCCTCACATGCTAACAAACATTAGCTTGTCCATGTTGATAAAACAGATTGTTCAGCATCAGAACCAGGTCACATGATCCAGTGTGAGTCACTGTCAGGTGATGACCTCCTGCGCTAACGATGTTAAGAAGTTGCTTGAAATATTAGCATCATTTAGGTAAATAGCAAGCTGGCAGAAGTGTATACTTACTGTGATTGGTTGCTCACTTGTTTGTGGACAGAGCTTAGTTGTAGATGAATTTGCCTCATGTGTACGACGTGTCGTCAATGAGTTTATTTACAAACCTGAGGAAATAAACACAAACAGTTAGCTGTTAGCTAGCTGGCATATTTACTTTAGAACCATATAAGAACAAGTTAGCGGTACAAAAAAGCTAACACCTATACGTTACATTTACCTTGAAAATCATCAGTCAAAGTTAAAATGAGTGAGCGACTCAGCACTTTATTCACTGGTTAATTAGTTAACTAACAAGCTCATCTATTTTATTACATTTCATGATATTAATTTTTGAATGAACTCCAGGGAGCGCTGCAACTGAAACGTCTGAATATCTGAACATTTGAACTTGACTCTTAGTCGTTAAAACAATATTTGAGAGTGTGTGTTTGTGTGTGCGTGTAACCTTGAATAAAGGTCGTCACAGATAAGAGACAGAAACATTGTCTCAAACTCAAACATGTTTTTATAAACACTCACTGGCTTCAGTTCATGACTCGGTATAAAAAGTGCTGACTCAGTAGGATCAATGATAATTATTGATCAGTTTGTGTTGAAGCAGAAACGTGTCTGTGCTCGTCCTTTGTCACGACTCAGCCAACGCTTCACTGTCATCACTCACGCCGAGATTTCACACACACACAGGAAATCTTTTCATGTTCACTGTGTCGTACAGAGCACGACGTCCAAGAAACACAGATCAGACCTGTTTCTGTACAAACAGGAGTGTGTGTGTGTGTGTGCGTGTGTATGTGTGTGTGGAATGAAGGAAAACAACAGAATGATGATGGTGTTGACAGAAAAGGACAGAGGAAGGAAGGAAGGTAGGAGGAGACCACAGGGAGGAGTGAGTGGGAGGAGACTAAAGAGAGACAGGTCCAAATGTGTGTGTGTGTGTTTGTCCACATGTGGATGCGTCTCCTCAAGGGTCCAACCAATGAGCTGCCTCCAGAGTGAAGCAACAGCCAATCAGAGCGGAGCAGAGAGCAGCTGAAACAACAATGTTTATCTACGGATACAATCTCTCTCTCTGTGTATATGTGTATATATAATGTGTATATATATATATGTATATATACAGTATATACTAAACAACTATAAACAATAAATAAAATGGAATTCAAAAGAATGAAACACAGTATAGTTGCCGTCATCAGCTGAGGAGAAGAACCTGCAGGACAGGTGACAAACAGCTGCAGGCATTTTCACAGTTGCCGCCACTTCCTCCCTGCTTGTTTCTGACCTCACGTCACCGTGACAACCTGCTCCTCCTCAGGGTCAGGAGGTGTGTTCTCCTCAGTACCTGAGAACTTCTCCTGACAGATTCTTATTCTTCTCTTGTGTTTCAGTGTGTCAGGGGATGAGTAACCAGCTGACGCTGTTGGGCACTCGTGAAAATCACTATAGCAACATGGTGAAGGTGTATGGTAACTGCACCATGGTCCTGGAGAACCTGGAGATTACATACACGCAGGAGCACATGGACCTGACATTCCTGCAGGTCCGTCTCTGAACCGGAGTCACAAGCAGAACTGGTCTTTAATTGAAACTGTTCATGATGGTTTTTCTCTCTTCAGTCCATCCAGGAAGTGAGTGGTTACGTCCTGATCGCCATGAACGAGGTGGCCACCATCCCTCTGGTCAATCTGAGGCTGATCCGAGGTCAGAACCTGTACGAGGGTCAGTTCTCTCTGCTGGTGATGTCCAACTACATGAAGAACCACTCGTCTATCACCAACAACTACACCAGTGGCCTGAGGCAGCTGCAGCTCAGCAGCCTGACCGGTACCACGGACACACTAACAACACATGCACACCAAAACACACTAACAATTTACGCACAACAATACATGCTAACAACACACGCACACAAAACACGCTAACAACACATGCACACCAAAACATGCTAACAACACATGCACACCAAAACACGCTAAGAAGACACAAACACGGTACCAGCACACACTAACAACACACAGACACCAAAACATGCTAACAACACACAGACACCAAAACACACAACCAGCACACGTTAACAACACACAGGCACCAAAACACACTACCAGCACACGCTAACAACACACAGACACCAAAACACGAAACCAGCACACGCTAACAACACACAGACACCAAAACACGCTAACACACAGACACCAAAACATGCTAACACACGGACACCAAAACACACTTCCAAAACAAGTACAAATACACACCATGGTCAAACAGCGTATAGAAGAAAGGAAAACACGCCAAACACATGTCATGAACACATCACAGTGTGCACGAACTCCACCTGCGACCTGTAATGTCATCATGATCGCTGCCGGAGAATCGTTTTTTTTAATGACTATTTGAATCATTACATTACATGTCATTTAGCAGATGCTTTTATCCAAAATCATGTGACTTGATCTTCTCCTTGCAGAGATTCTGAAAGGAGGTGTGAAAATTACCCACAATCCCCTGCTGTGTAACACTGACACCATCCAATGGTGGGACATTCTGGACGACATCAACCCCCGCCTGGTTTTCAAGGACACGTCCATCCAGAAATGTATGAAGAATAACAACAACTGTGATCTTTACATTGATATGATGTTTAATAAACGTGTGTGTGTGTGTGTGTAGGTGAGAAGTGTGACCCCAGGTGTGTTAACGGTTCATGTTGGGCAGCTGGTCCAGAACACTGTCAGAGATGTAAACATCATTATTTTTTCTTTCTTTACTCATTTTTATTTTGAATTCTACAGAGTTAAAAATTCTCTCACTTTCTCTCTCCCTGTCTCTCTCTCTGTCTGTCTCTCTCTCTCCCTCTCTCAGTCACTAAACTACTGTGTGCCAAACAGTGCAGCCGAAGGTGTCAAGGTCCGAAACCGAATGACTGCTGTAACGAACACTGTGCTGCCGGCTGCACGGGACCACAAGCCACCGACTGTCTGGTATCTCCTCATATTATAATCAGTGGTCTGTTCTTAGCGGTCTATCCTCTGGTCTATCTTTAGTGAAATAAATAATTGTGTGTGGTGTTGCCCTCTTCAGGCCTGCAGGGAGTTTAATGATGACGGAACGTGTACAAACCAGTGTCCTCCTCCATCCTTCTACAACCACAAAACTCACCAGGTGGAGAAAAACCCCAGCGCCAAGTTCATGTTTGGGGCGACCTGTGTTGCTGCCTGTCCACGTATGATTCCAAAATGAGTTACAAACATATTAATAAAAAAAATGCATCAGCATCACATCAGCTCCACCTGCTGGAGGCTGTGGTCATTACAGCCACATACCTTAAACCTCTCTGTGAAGATCCCTGTTTTCTTTGTGTGCAGATAACTACGTGGTGACGGACGGTTCCTGTGTAAGAACCTGTGGTACCGGAATGTACGAGGCTGAGGAGAACGGAGTCCAGCGCTGTAAGACGTGTGACGGACCATGTCCCAAAGGTAGACGGCTTTCAGACTGCACTCAACTCCGGACAATCTCCAGAGAATTGTCTTTAACATTGTCCAGAGATCGTCAGGAGATCGTCAGATGATTGTCTGTAGATTGCCAGGAGATTGTCAGGCGATAGTCAGGAGATTGTCAGGTGATTGTCTGTAGATCGCCAGGTGATCGTCAGGAGATCGTCAGGCGATTTTCAGGAGATCGTCAGGCGATTTTCAGGAGATCATCAGGAGATTGTACGGACAGGAGATAGTGAGAAGGCAGTAGGAGAAGCAGGGACGTTCCATCCACTTGCTTGGATTTTCCAAAGATCCCTCTTGCTGTTGTGAACGTGTCTCCTAATGTGTTCTTATATATGAACATACTCTGAGCCAGTTCTGTGGACATTATTTGGAGAGAGAGAGTCCTGATGGAATGTGGTTCTTCTTCCAGCCTGTGACGGCATTGGAGTCGGCACTCTGACTAACAGCATGGCAGTGAACGCCTCCAACATCGAGTCCTTCAGGAACTGTACGAAAATCAACGGAGACATTTCAATCATCCCAACATCGTTTTCCGGGTCAGAATAACAACAAAACACGAACATGACACAACATGACACATGACAGTTTTACCTAATGTGATCAGAATGATCTAATGAAACTGATATTTTTGAAGCTTGTTCTGATTGGCTGTTGCAGGGACGGGCACTATAAGATCCCACCCATGGACCCTGCTAAACTGGAGTATTTCAGAACTGTGAAGGAGATCACTGGTAGGTCGAAGGTCTCTATATTTCACTTCTACAAAGGTTAACTGAACATCAAACATTTTCTGCAAATTAACACGAACCACGACTATCATTTAATTAGATTTTTAACGTCATGCAAACATGTAAATGTACCAAGTGTACGAACCTGACCTCTGACCTGTGTGACCTCAGGTTACCTGCTGATCCAGGCGTGGCCGGAGAACCTGACGTCTCTTTCTGTATTCGAGAACCTGGAGATCATCAGAGGGAGAACGACACGCCGGTGAGTCTCATGAAGTTGTCAGACATTAGACGTCCACCAGGTGTCACTGTCTGATGTCGCGTTGGTCTCTTACAGTGAGTACAGTCTGGCGGTGGTTCAAGCTCACGGCCTGCGTTGGCTCGGCCTTCACTCACTGAAGGAAGTGAGTGCTGGAAGAGTGATGCTGCGGAACAACATCCGTCTCTGCTACACCAGAGCAGACCAGTGGACCCCTCTCTTCAGATCCACTGACCAAATCACCAACATGGGCAACAATGCGCCTCCTGACGTCTGTGGTGAGTCTCTGATGTTTGTCGCCATGGAAACGGGTGTAAGAGGACGCGTTAGAAAATTAGTTGTCTCTGTTTCCAGAAAAACAAAATCAAACCTGCGACGACGAGTGCACGCACGCTGGCTGCTGGGGTCCAGGTCCAAACATGTGTGTGTCCTGTCAACACTTTGACCGCAGGGGGCACTGTGTCTCCTCCTGCAACCTGCTGCAGGGGTGAGAGACGCACACCTGAAAAAACACTTTCAGATACTTAACAGGCAACATGCTGCCACCAGGGGGCGTCTCCTTCAGAACAGTTGTGTGGAATCATGGGAGCTGATCGACGTATAACCAGATTTATGACTGTTCTATATATGTACTACTACACATATAAATACTTGTTTTATAAGTATATGTACTATATGATCTAACTTGTCTCTGCTCTACAGCGCCCCCAGAGAGGTGGAGGTGAACCGTAGCTGTGTTGAGTGTCACCCAGAGTGTCTGCTGAAGACGGGAGAACCGACCTGCCACGGTCCAGTCAGTGCTGTCGCTATTTACTTATGCTAATGCTCACACTGATGATAACGTCACAGCTCTCTGATTCATTTCCACAGTAGATTTAAAGAGGCCATCGCATGGTCCTAGCTCACTTATATGTGAGATATGGAGGTGTACTTACAAAAAATAAATTGTGCCCATGAAATAGCTATAATGTGTGCACAAAATACTACTTTGTGGCCACGAAATAAGTATAACGTGCACACATTATACTTATTTCGTGTATAATATATAATATATAAAGTAGGCACGAAATATTGATTAATAATATTATCATTCCTGGACACCTGGGTAAGCAAATCGATCGGTGTTGTGTTGTTATTGTCGTACCTGCACCGATAAAGAAACCTGCCTCTCAATATTCTGTTTAAATGTCTCTCGGTACTAATGGTTCCTAGCAATGACCGGCTTTTCTTTTTCCTCTACCTTTGATTTTAGAGGAGGTGCGCTCGATTTGCTTACCAAACTGTCTAGGATGATGATATTATTAATTAGTATTTTATGCGCACATTATACCTACTTCATGGCCACGAAACAATTCAATTCAGTTCAGTTCAGTTCAGTTCATTTCAATTCAATTCAATTCAATTCAATTCAATTCAATTCAATTCAATTCAATTCAATTCAATTCCATTCAAACTTTATTAATTAAATTAAATTAAATTAAATTTAATTCAAACTTTATTAAGGACACACCAAGTGAGCGGTCCATAGCACCAACAGAATACAACCACACGCACACGTTAAATAAGTATAACGTGCGCACGTTATACTTATTTCGTGGCCACGAAATAGTATTTTGTGTGCATGTTATAGCTATTGTGGGGGCACAATTTTAATTTTTTTTTTACCATGTCATGTCCGGGGCTCCATATAACCGATACACTCAGCAGCCACAACAAGAGTAGTTCTTCTTCTTCTATGGTTAAAAGTATGTCACTGGATGTGCCTGGACTCTAGTGCCCGGACTAGGAGGCGCTGCTGTTTAGAGGAATGGTGAAATTCGCCAGTGACGTTATTTGTCAACGGAAGTGCATTTCCACTTCGTAGAGCTCAGGAAAACAATCAAACCCTGCACTCTCAGCAGTGGCTGAACTGATTGTTAGGGACTTTTAGGGCTTCATAGATGAGGTGATGGCACAGATACACACAAAAACTCAGTGTTAATGGGCACCTCCGGGCTATGGCCCCTTTAAATATAAACAAAGGAATAAAAGAAAGAATAATTTATAAATAATGAAAATCATTTCCGTCTCTGACCTTCAGGGTCCAGACCACTGTTCTCAGTGCACTCACGTCATGGACGGCCCTCACTGCGTCCCTCACTGTCCACGCGGCGTCCCAGGAGATGAACACACACTGATCTGGAAATATCCAGACAACAGGGGTCAGTGTCAGCCGTGTCATCAGAACTGCACTGAGGGGTGAGACACACGTGCACTGCAACACACAACACGCCCTAAACACGTTAACAACTCCTTAACAACACAGCAACAACACGCTAACAACTCGTTAATAACATGCCCACAACACGCTAACAACTCGTTAACAACACAGCAACAACATGCTAACAACACGTTAACAACATGCCCACAACACGCGAACACCCCAACAACATCCCAACAACACCTTAACACCCCAACAACATGTTAACACCCCAACAACATATTAACAACATCCCAACAACACGCTAACTCCCCAAAAACATGTTAACGTGTGAACACTCCAACAACATGTTAACAACATGCTAACACACCAACAAATCGTTTACAACATGCCAACAACACGCTAACACCTTGTTAACAAAATGCCAACAACACGCTAACAACTCGCCCACAACACGCTAACAATGTGCTAATACCCCAAAAACACGCTAACAACTACTTTACAACATGCCAACAACACACTCGTTAACAATACATTAACACGTTAACAACATGCCAACAACACATTAACAACATGCCAACAACCCGCTACCACCCCAACAACACATTAATAACATGCTAACAACACTCTAACCACACATTAACAGCATGCCAACAACACACTAACACCCCAACAACACATTAACAACATGCTAACAACACGTGTGTGTGTGTGTGTCTGCAGGTGTTCTGGTCCTGGACTCTCTGGATGTACAGGGTAAAACTTGGGGGCGGGGTTCTGTTTCCATGATGACAGTAAGTGATTGAGTCAGTTTGCTTTAACGATTACCTGTGACATCACAGTGCTGTCACACACTCCACGTGGGCGGTGGGTGTGGTTGGCGGACTCCTCCTCCTCGTCATTGTGTCATTGGTGGTTTTTCTGCTGCTGCGGAGAAAACGGATCCGGAGGAAGAGGACGGTGCGGCGCCTCCTTCAGGAGAGAGAGGTAAGACAAACGTCTATCTTCTGTCCATCCCTCGCTCCTGTACGTGTGATGACATCATCAGTGACCCTGTGTTACAGCTGGTCGAACCGTTGACTCCCAGCGGTGAAGCTCCAAACCAGGCTCTGCTGAGGATCCTGAAGGAGACCGAGTTTAAGAAGGTTCGCGTCCTCGGCTCCGGAGCCTTCGGCACCGTTTTTAAGGTAACAACACACAAATGATGTCACTTCCTGAGGGCTAATGATGATGAAGATGATGATGATGATGTTTGTTCTCCAGGGTCTGTGGACTCCTGAAGGTGAGAACGTGAAGATCCCAGTCGCCATCAAAGTTCTCAGAGAGGCCACGTCACCTAAAGCCAACCAAGAAATTCTGGACGTGAGTCTTTTCGGTGTTTTCAGTTTCAGTTCTGAGCTCCTCCTCCCCACGCTAACACCCGTGTGTGTGTCCAGGAGGCATTAGTCATGGCGAGCGTAGATCACCCTCACGTGTGTCGTCTGCTGGGAATCTGCCTGACGTCGTCGGTGCAGCTGGTGACGCAGCTGATGCCGTACGGCTGCTTGTTGGACTACGTCCGATATCACAGGGAGCAGGTGGGAGCGCAGTGGCTGCTCAACTGGTGCGTCCAGATTGCCAAGGTGAGTCCAGGTGAACATGTTTAAGTCTACGATATCTTCGTCACATGATCACGTCTTTATCTCAAACTGAAGTTTATAAACCACTCACTCTCCCACAGCAAAGCTCATACAGAAAATGAGTGATTTTAGCTGGCGGGGACACAGGAGCTGCTGGTCCTCTGTTGCCTCGTGTGGTCACTTTGTGTCACTGAGTTCAATCTGAACGTTGGATTTCTAACACTGAAGTGACAAACTAAGAAAATTAGAACTTGGTGATGGAGGCAGCGGTGGATCAACTGTCTCTGACTTCAGAAACTAAACTAAATGATTTAATGACCTCTCCCTGTCTCCACCTGAGGATTAATCTGTGTCTGCAGCTCATAGAAACTTATCCTGACCACAGCAGTGTGTGTGTGTGTGTGTAGGGGATGAGTTACCTGGAGGATCGTCACCTGGTTCATCGTGATCTGGCGGCGAGAAACGTCCTGGTGAAAACTCCAAATCACGTCAAGATCACAGACTTCGGTCTCGCCAAACTGCTGACATCTGACGAGAAGGAGTACCATGCTGACGGAGGGAAGGTGAGTGTGTGTGTGTGTGAGAGCAGTTAAATCTCAGCAGAAGAAGAACTTTAAAGACACATGATTTCGTCCAATCAAGCGCTGTAATCTCTTAATCCCTGGGCTTCCTGTAGGTTCCTATCAAGTGGATGGCGTTAGAGTCCATCCTGCAGTGGACATACACACATCAGAGCGACGTGTGGAGCTATGGTCAGTCAAACATGTCCTTGGATTAATCCAGGTTTTTACTCTAGGTTTAATCCTGAATTTAAAAATCTGTGGTCCAGAATTTAAGGTGGGAATATGAAATTTGATTGAGGAAAAATAAATGTCCCTGGGTTTAATCTGAAAAAAGAAAAACAAAATCCATGTGCCTGGGTTTAATCTGAAAAAAAATCCATGTGCCTGGGTTTAATCTGAAAAAAAATCCATGTGTTTAATCTGAAAAAATCCATGTGCCTGGGTTTAATCTGAAAAAAAGATCCATGTGCCTGGGTTTAATCTGAAAAATCCATGTTCAGGGTTTAATCTGAAAAGAAATCCATGTGCCTGGGTTTAATCTGAAAAAAATCCATGTTCCTGGGTTTAATCTGAAAAAAAATCCATGTGCCTGGGTTTAATCTGAAAAAAATCCATGTGCCTGGGTTTAATCTGAAAAAATCCATGTTCCTGGGTTTAATCTGAAAGAAAATTCATGTTCCTGGGTTTAATCTGAAAAAAAATTCATGTTCCTGGGTTTAATCTGAAAAAGAAATCCATGTTCCTGGGTTTGCGGCAGGTGTGACCGTGTGGGAGGTCATGACCTTTGGCTCAAAGCCGTACGACGGGATTCCGGCCAGTGAGATCTCGTCGGTGCTGGAACGAGGAGAACGACTTCCTCAACCACCGATCTGCACCATCGACGTCTACATGATGATGGTCAAGTGTGAGTATCCTGACGATGACAATGATGATGAAGATGATGATGAAGACTTTGACCTTCTGTCGTTCTCAGGTTGGATGATTGAACCGTCCAGTCGTCCAAGGTTCAGAGAGCTGGCAGTGGAGTTTTCAAAAATGGCCAGAGACCCGTCCAGATACCTGGTCATACAGGTGAAGTTCTCACTGGCTCTGGGTTTTTTCCTTGTTGGTTCTGGGTCAGGTTTTTCTCGTTGGTTCTGGGTCAGGGTTTTTATTCGTGGATCCTGGGTCAGTCATGAGTCAGGGTTTTAGTCTCAGACCACGTTACTGACGCTTCCTGACTGGTTTCCCAGGGCGACCTGCCCAGTCCATCGGACAGCAGGTTTTACTCTCGACTGCTGAGTGCCGACGACACTGAGGACATGGTCGACGCAGAAGAGTACCTGCTACCTTACAAAGGAATGGGTAACCATGACGACCAACCCTGCGACTCCACGGTACAGAGCCACAGATCCACTTAAAGAGTTGCTGAGTGAGTGTTTTTGCAGATGATGGATGTGTTTCTGTGTTTGGATCAGAGCGGTGGAGTGGTCGCTGTGAGATACATCACCGATCCCACTCACAACTCACTGGAGAAAGACGACATCACTGATCACGGTACAAATGCAGACTAATCACAAAGCATCACTAAGCTCAGAGAAAATCAATGATTAGCTCACGTCTTTCTTTCTTTAGAGTACATGAACCAGAGCATGGGTGAGACCAACAGCAGACTTTCTGAGGTCCACAACCTCAACTATGAGGACTTGAGCCCAGGTTGGGGCGCTGCCTCGCTCCCTCTGTCACAGCGGGATCCCAGACCAGAATACCTGAACACCATGCAGAACTTCCTGCCCATGGTGGCCGGCGACAGCCTGGACAACCCGGACTACCAGGCGGACTTCCTGCCTCTGGGCAACGCCACGGCAACCACTTCCTTTACTGGTAACGGCAAGTTCCTTCCAGCAGCGGAAAACCTGGAGTATCTGGCTCAGGGTGCTGCACTGCACACTCCTGTCTGCTAGAGGGCAGCAGATTCAGACAGAGAAGCTCACCTGTGCATCAGGATGCAGACGAACTTGATCTCTGCGTTTGTCAAGTCGCGTCAGTATTTGTACGAAAACCAAAGACCAATGGAAATGAACAGTATTTAAAAATGTAAATGTAGCATTTAATAATTATGTCAAAGAAACCTTGTATTATGAGCACAGTGATGCCCCATGCTGGAGGTGTGAGCTTCTGCAGTTCTTTCTCAGTCCTATAAAAAAGTTCTTTGATTTTCCGTTTGGCATCTATAACAAGAAAATTAACATTTAACGCAAAGTGTTACACAAACATTTAACGTTTATGATGACTCTAAGCTAGCTTTTTCCTGTAGGGATATAAATTTAAGATACTAGCTAGTCACAAACTGCATTCGATAACGTTCTCTGGACTTTTCTGTTCATGTACAAAGATTGCAGAAGGAGATCGTCCAGAAAACCCAGAGCGGGGGGGTGGGGTGGAGCCTGGGTCAATGTGTAGGAGAAGTTTCACTCCAATGTTGACTGCAAGTTCTGGGAAACTGTACGGAGTACTTACATACAGCGCCTCCTGCTGGACAGTTTCAGGAAGAGCAATGAACAAACTGTCGTCACATGACTTGAAATAATTTGTTTGTTTTTTCAGGATTTTGAGCCAAACCTTGGATTATTAATCCAGGATCATTTGTTTTTCCATATTCAATTTAAAATCAATAATTGCAAAATAAAGTTGCAAAAATTGTTACCTCGTTATTATGTTTGTAGCAAATTATTATTATTTTTTTTTTTAAGAATTCGACTGAATGCGATATTTATGCTGCGTTCAGTTTACATCGGAAGTCAGAAATGGGAACAACGTCACGTCAACAACGTCATCCTGAGTTCACACGTTCCGGTCAAGAAGTCAGAAAAAAAATCAAAGGAGCCATTGTTAGTGATAGCAGTCGATAACGTGATATTTCACTCACGAGATCATCGTAGCAACATGTTTATGTAACCGGGTTATACTTTAACCCGTAATACTTCCATGTAAATATGTTAAAACAAAAAAAACAAAAAACTAAGGGTCTGGGATCACCACTTGAAATAAAGAATAATTATGTGTGTCCTGGTTCAAGATTTTCTTAAAGAGGACACAGTTATGAATTGAGTGAACTACATAACTGATATCTCTTTGACTATGGAGAATGATTGACTTCACACAAAGAAACTCACACAATTGTATTGTCTTTTTGATATCAAAATTATTATTTGTAAAAAATATATATAGATACATAGATTAAAGAAAAATAAAGAGAAAAAAAAACACAGTTGGCAACTTGTATAAAACTTCCCCAACAGAAATGATAGTAATAAAAAAAAATACTCTGCCCACTAATTTATTAGTGCAGTTAACGTTGAGTTAAAAAAAAATATTTTGAACTCCGTGGAAATCCTTGGTGTAGGAAAAATCTTACTGGCTGAGCAACCGACGTTCATCCAGAACCCAGGCCTGAAGTCCAGATTCCCGCCTGTAGCTTGACCACAATCTTCTTCCCCTCCTTGCAGGGTGACTCCGTCCCTCTTCGCTCAGGTACGGCGCTTTTCCTCGCTCGCTCGCTCGCTCTCTCTCGACGCGCACACACACACACCAGCCGCGCTATGTGACGTCCTTCTCCTAATGTGAATATACAATGAGTGTCAGACACCACCATAAAAAGTCCACTGAAATATTTCCACTCATAAGGAGCTGACTTATGACGTCCTTCTCCTTCAACAGTCGGATCGGAAAGAAAAAAGAAATATAACAAGCGTATCCCAGAAACCACCTGGTGGACTTGACCGTAAACTGCCCGAAACTGCTGTAATTGTTGGAAATCATAACAAGACAGTGAAAAATAATATAATGGTGCCTGATAGCAGTTTAAATTGAATTAATTAACTACTTCATCAACACAAATACAGTAATCCTCACTAAGGGTGGGTTACATCTACAAATAAAAATGGAAAAGTATGACGTGTACAACAGATTGAAATCAAGACAGAAGTGAAATCATCGGTGAAAGTCGCAGTGTATGTATCGAGGGCGGCCATCTTGGAAATCCTATGTCGGAGTCGCAGTCCTTAACCTCCGAAATTCAGAAATCTCAGGGAAAATGTTTGACATAACATGAAAATAACACAGTGAGGTAAATGAAATGCGATGAAATTATTAGAGAAAATAAATTTGAAAGTATTGAAATAAAATGTCGTCGCACTGAATGTTTTTTTTCACTATAAATGTTATTAAATGTGAGCTAACCTGTTTATTGATTATTGATTGATGACAGGGAGACAATGATCTGTCTTTATTTACTTTCACACAAACGCGAGCAAACAGCAGGAAACGTGAACAACAAACAGGAAGTAGAGTCACATGACCTCAACAAAAACACCAGTCCTATTAACAGATCTTGTTGTTTATTCTGGTTTGGACCAGGGGGGTATTCCATCAACGTAGCTATGAATTGCCAGACTTAGCCGTAAGCTTGAAGCTTGACTAAGCTCCACTTCCCAATCTAGCTCCAAGTGGTTCCATCAAGTGAAATCAGCTGGCTCCAATTACAATACAATTCTAGCAGAAGCTTACAGTCTAGAATTGATGTATGGTAACTGTCATCACATGGACTACAGTTCGTTTCAGATGTTACTCATTCTTGTGCTCCGTCAGTGGCGGACTGGCCTGACTTGAACAGTCACCAGACTGAGTGGACTAAAAGCAAAAGTTTGGGCACCCCTGTAAATTTTCATGATTTTCATTTATAAGTCATTGGTTGTTTGGATAAGAAATTTTAGTTAAATATATCATATAGGAGACAAACAGTGATATTTGAGAAGTGAAATAAAGTTTATATGATTTACAGAAAGTGTGCAAGAATTATTTAAACAAAATTAGGCATGTGCATAAATTTAGGCACCACAAAAGAAAAATTAACTCAATATTTTGTGCACCCTCCTTTTGCAGAAATAACAGCCACTAAATGCTTCCTAAAGCTTCCAATTAGAGTCTGGATTCTGGCGAAAGGTATTTTGGACCATTCTTCTTTACAAAACATCTTCAGTTCAGTCAGGTTTGATGGTTTACGAGCATGGACAGCCCGCTTTAAATCACACCACAAATTTTCAATAATATTCAGGTCTGGGGACTGAGATGGCCATTCCAGAACGTTGTATTTGTTCCTCTGCATGAATGCCTTTGTAGATTTTGAGCAGTGTTTAGGGTCGTTGTCTTGTTGAAAGATCCAGCCCCGGCGCAACTTCAACTTTGTCACTGATTCCTGGACATTGTTCTCCAGAATCTGGTGATATTGAGGGGAATCCATGTGACCCTCAACTTTAACAAGATTCCCAGTCCCTGCACTGGCCACACAGCCCCACAGCATGATGGACACTGCGCAACCCAACTTGGAAACCATGTTGTTGTTTTCAGGTAATTTGAGAGTTGTTTTGAGGCTCATATGTTGCCACTCTCTTCAGAGAAGATGCAAAGAGGAGAAACACTTACAATTGGACTCCTTAAATACCCTTTCTCATGATTGGATTCACCTGTGTATGGAGGTCAAGGTTCACTGAGGTTACCAAACCAATTTTGAGTTCCAATAATTAGTGCTAAAGATATTGAAATCAATTAAATGACAAGGGTGCCTAGATTTATGCATTAATTTTGTTTAAATTCTTGCACACTTTCTGTAAATCATATAAACTTCATTTCACTTCTTAAATATCACTGTGTTTGTCTCCTATATGATATATTTAACTGACATTTCTTATCCAAACAACCAATGATTTATAAAGGAAAATCATGAAATTTTACAGGGGTGCCCAAACTTTTGCATACCACTGTATATATGTATACACAGAGAAGTGTGTGTGTATCTATGGTGACCATTGAGACAAATAATTACACAAATTTATTTCTAACTTTCTAACTATCAAATAGGGTTAGAATACACAACTAGAGGTATGGTGGTCTGCATGAGAAGGGCCTGAATTATTGTCCCAGTCTGCCACTGAGAAGAGAGGAGGCTACTGGAAATGAAATAATAATATATTGGAAGACAAACATTTTTTTTAAAAAGTGTAGAATTGCTTGCAAAAGACATTTTTAGTGAAAAAGATATGAGTCCAATACAAAAATGGGAATTATTTAAATTTAAAGTTAGAGAAGTTGCAATACAGCGTAGCAAGCAAATAAAACAAATACGTACTAGCAAAGAAGATCTTTTAATGAGCCAGTTGCACAAATTAATATCTAGGCGCGATTTATCTGAGGATGAATTAAAATTTCTTAAGAATCTTAGTGAAGAGCTTGACAGAATGTTTATCAATTTGGCCAAAGGTGCCTTCATAAGGTCCAGGGCTAAGTGGTTAGAGGGAGGGGAAAGAAATACTAGTTATTGTTTTGGTTTAGAAAAGCGAATTAGGAAAATAAATAATATTACATCCCTAAATATACAGTAAATGGTATCATTAGTACAGACCACAATAATATTGCAAGTTATGTCACCTCCTTTTATAGCAAATTATATACACCTGAATTGAATCACTTAAAGGGCAGTGCATTTATGGAGCATATAAAAAGTTTACTCATCTGATTTCTGGAACTTTCTGAGACAGCTGTGACAGAGAGCTCTGATCCTCAGAAATGACTGAAGCGATACACTCAATGAATTTAAGAAAATCACCCGGAAGTGATGGTCTCTCAGTAGAATTTTATTTATGCTTTTGGGATTTAATTAAGGACCATCTACTGCTCATGTTTAAAGAATGTACTGATAGAAAGGAGATGACGACAACCATGAACACAAGGTCTGATAACCCTTATTTCTAAACCAGAAAAAAATGGTTTAATAATTGAAAATTGGAGGCCCATTTCTCTTTTAAATATAGACTATAAAATTATCTCACAGGTTTATGCTAAACGTTTGAAGAAAGATCTAGAAGAGATAATAAACGAAAACCAAAATGGTTTTATGGCCAAACGTCACATTAGCTCTAATGTCAGGTTAGTATTAGATTTAATTGACTATTTGAACCACATAAAGTCAGATGCACTGCTTGTATTCCTCAACTTTTATAAGGCATTTGATTCAATTGAACATTCTTTCATGATACAGGCCCTGCACATTTTTGGTTTTGGGGATGATTTTATTAATAATATTATAATGTTTTATAAAGATATAAACAGCTCTGTCATTTTATATCCCAGCATTTCCAAAAGGTTTCCAATTTCAAGAGGTGTACGCCAAGGATGTCCTATTTCTTGTTTTTTCTTTTTGATTGTGGCTGTTTTGTTTTGTTGTTAAATATCTCACATAGGCCCGATATTCATAGTTTGACCATCTTTATCAGAGAGATAAAAATGACACAGCTAGCCGATGATACAGTCTTGTTTCTAAGGGATAAAGGGCAAATACAAAGTGCATTACGTACAACTGGTGAATTTTTTAAACTTAATATCAACAGAAGTGAAATGTTATGTTTATATGAGACTGAAGAGAAACTTATGTTTGATATTCCTGTGAAACAGTGTGTTAAATATCTTGGTGTTCATATTTCGAAGGACATGACTCTCAGACAACAGCTAAATATTCTTCCTAAAATTAAGAAAACTAAGATAATTTTTAATTTATGGCTTCAATGTGACCTTTCAATTTTTGGTAGAGTGTTATTGTCAAAAGATGAAGGTGTATCAAGATTAGTTTATCCTGCTTTGTCATTTTTTGTTAGTGATATGTTCTGCAAAGAAATCAATAATTCATTTATTAAATTTGTGTGGAAAAATAGGAGACATTGCCTCAAAAAAGAAATTCTCAATTTAGAGAGAGCAGAAGGAGGATTGGGGGTCTTAGATTTGATCAGTTTGAATTGAATTGTCCGGAATCGCTATGGAATTGTATACCATATAATATCTTAAAAAATTTAGGTGGCTTAAAATTTCTATTGGGATGTAACTACTCCGTTTCTAAATTGCCACTAAAACTCTCAAAGTTTCATCAACAGGCTTTATTGTCTTGGAAACTTTTCACCACATAAAACTCTTATTTGGAATAACGGTGAAAAAAAAGCACTTAGTAAAGCGTTAAACCGCTGTCGGTCAAGTTAACGTCGCACATTAACGTAAAGATTTAGTAATTTCCGTATTGGCCGGAAACAAATCAAATCATCCAATCGCCACTTCCTCTCCTTCAAAATAAAAGCACCAACATTCGCTATGCTGTGACTTTTTTATAAAAAAAGCTTAATTCCACTTATTATAACATTTTTATGAGTTACGTCATTAGAAAAGTCACTTTATTATTGAAAGTTTTACTTCACTACATAAATGTTTGAGTCTGTTAAAAAACATTATAAATTGGAAGAATTTTAGGTTCACTAGTGCAAAATCTGTGTGTGTGTTTAGTAATTGTTGCTTTTTAGAATTCTGTTTGTTGTGTGTGGGATTCTGAAATGTCCTTAAACTCAGGACCATTATCACTCGTTTAAATTTGGGACCTTACAGTCATAATTGTGTAGACAGACACACACACACCCACACAGACTTTTCTGCAATTTACAGATTATAATAACTTAACAAAAACAAAGCTTTATTATTGAATTAAAACCTGCAGTTATTTATGTAACTACAGTAACAATAATATAGTAATAATAATATACTATTTATTAAACTACACCTTTGTGTTGGGACCATGTGACCATGTGTTGTTCTATTCAGAAAAACAAAAAACAAAGTGTTTGGTAAAAAAACCTGTTTTCTTTTATTCTCCTGGAGTTCATTAAAGGTACATGATGACAGTGGTGGGAGGGGTCAGAGCAGAGGGGGGCGGGGTCTGATGAGTCTAAGAGGCGGGGCCTCAGAAGTAGTTGGCGACTCTGCGGATGGACTGGATGTTGGGGTTCTGGGCCTGCCACTCGTTGTGGCTGCAGTAGTGACCGCGCTCCACCACGTACATGCGGCCGCGGAAGTTTGGCTCCTCGTACATCACCCAGCTACACACACACACACAGATAATATTTACTGTTAAACTGTCCATGTTATAATGATAGTTTATTTTCTCGTACTATTTGTTTTAGATTAAATTAAATTAAATTAAATTAAATTAAATTAAATTAAATTAAACGTTCATACATACGTGTGTGTGTGTGTGTGTGTGTGTGTGTCACACTCACGCTCCGTCTCCGTACACCTTGACAGAGTTGATGCAGTTCTTGGAGAAGCCGCGGCTCTGCAGGAAAGGACAGTCGTCGCACATCTCCACGCACTGACCCGAGAAGTTACCGCCCTCAAACAGCTCGATGCGATAATGTTCACCGTGCTAACGTGGAGAACAACAGTTACTACTCTGTCCACACCGCTGTGTCCACAACTAGCCCCACCACTGATCCACCGTGGCTCAATCCTAACGTAATACTTTTCCTTCTAAAGCTGAAGTAGAATCAAAAAATGACTTTTGACGCTTAAGTAAAGTAAAAGACTTTAGCTTCAGTAATATTGATCACATACTTTAAAGTTATTTATACACGATTGAGAACATGTTAAAGACATGTCACGTAGCAGGCGTGCGTCACATGTCATGTGCTCACCATGCGGATAGGCTTGCAGGAGCCCATGTGGTCATTGTGGGAGTTCCACCTCTGGAATTCTGGGTATTCTCCGTGCTCCAGGATGTACTGCTGACCCTTAAAGTCGGGATGATCGTAGCAGATCCAGGCGCCGCTTTCCACGCGGATGGAGTTCACCCTGAAAACAACAACAAAAAGTCCAAAATATGCTAAGCTAACATGATGCTACATCCTTCACAATAAGGGTCTTTACAGGGGAAGTCGTTTTTCTTCCACCTGCTGAAAGGACCAGTGAGAATGACTTGGTGACATCTAGTGGTGAAAGTGCATATTACCAGTCAGGCAGGGGGCAGAGCCTGGGTGGAGCTACCCATCTGTTTTGGTCAGTAACTCCACCCACATTCCTCAACCAAAATCTTTTATCCAGTTATCTTTTTTTAAATTCACTCATTTTTATTTTGAAAATCCAGCATTGTCCCCACTTCACTCAGCTTCAGTGGTGACAACATGAGTGAGAAACACATTTGTTTCTTCTTACCTGTTCATGAAGCCACGGTCCTGAAAGTTATCACAGTCACCTCTGACCTCCAGCTTCCTGCCGGTGAAGCACTTCCCCTCATAGAAGGTGATCTGCAGGGTTTAAATAGCAATATATATGTTATTAATAATAATAATGACATACATTTGTCTGAAAACATCAGACAGCAGCAAAATAAAGGAGAATTAATATTTTAACATTAAAGTGACTGACGTTTGTAAACCACTCACTCTCCCACACCAGAGTCCATAGAGAAAATCAGTGATTTTAACATCACACACACAGGAGTTGTTGATCCACTGCTGCCTCCATCACTAAGTTCAAATGTCTTATTTTGTTCATTCATTAAAAACCCTTCATTTAGATTGACCTCAGTGACACTAAGTGTCCCTGCAGCTAAAATCACTGATTTTCTCTATGGACTTTGGTGTGGGAGAGTGAGTGTTTTACAAAAGTCTGTCTAACAGTGAGATAAAGACGTGAACATGTTCTATAAACATAATAGACTTAAACTGACGCAGATTTCATTCAACAAGGCTTTTGCTAAAGGTGTAATTCAGTGTTTTAACCTGATAAAAACGTTTTAAATTATGTATAAATTACAGAAAAGACAATTAAAAGCAGAAATAAAGTGTAAGCTGATACAGTCATCAAAACAAATCTCAGGCAAGCATCAGTGGTTTTTAGTTCTGCACTCACCTTTCCAGAGTACTGCGACATGTTTGTCCTATAGGTGTTGTTCGACCTGTCACTCAACCACACACGCAGTGTAAGAGAGGAAAAGTTGGACACCCCTATATATACATGAGAGGGGGGGTTAGCCGGGGGCGAGCGAGGGTGAGGTCCAGGCCCATAACAAAAGAGGAGGATGAAGAGGTTTGTGCCGACTCCACACTTTCTCTTCATCTGCTGCTGAGTCTGCTCTGTGTGTGTGTGTGCTGTTCTCAATAGCTTTGCAGGGTCAGTGATATTGGACATACCCTGTTTCTATGGAAACGGTGGCAGGAAACATCCACACACAAACATTCAAGTTAAGAACATAATAACAACAACAGTCATTCATTTGGTACGACAGTAAGACACAGTAACTGGAGTAGAAAGTATCATTAGTTTAACTTGGATTGTGTTTCAAACAGAAGTCTCTCCCACACCAAACCCCAGAGAGAAAATGTGTGATTTTTAGCTCACAGGGACACAGGAGCTGCTGGTCCTCTGCTACCTTGTGTGGTCACTTTGTGTCACTGAGGTCAATCTGAACAAAGGATTTCAAACACCGAAGTGACAAGATAATACATATAAACTTAGTGATGGAGGCAGCAGTAGATCAACAACTCCTGTGTGCTGTGATGTTAAAATCACTGATTTTCTCTATGGACTTTGGTGTGGGAAAGGTGAGTGGTTTATTCAGTTTCCTGTTGGAAAAGTCTGTCTAACAGTTAGAGATAAAGATGTGAACACGTTCTTAAAGTTATCGTAGAACAGAATGGTATTTTATTTACATCTAAATACAGAGAAGTGATCAGCTGATCACTTAGCTCATTGAAACCAAACCTCATTGGAACTTCTGTGTATTTAGCATTGTCTTCAGAATAAGTCAGTAAATTGATTCAGTAAAATAAGATTTGATGTGTTTTTGTTGATCTTCAGGGTTTTGTCGTGAATTCAGCTGAAACTGCAGATAAAAAATATAAGACGTTTATCATCAAAAACAGCCTTTATTGTCGCTCACTGATGCCCCGCACAGTGATTTCCGCCCAGAGAGCACAGAGGCGGGACTGCGTCCTTAAGCGCGTGCTTTCATTGGTTTGTAAAATAAACAAACTGCTGTCAAAACTGATGCCAATCAGAGCAGCAGACGTCGGAGTAGGCGGGGCAGCGGTGTAACCAGCTCTACTGCAATTTGCAACTAAACTAAAGCTAAGCTAAGCTAAGTTTCCTCCACGGAGCCCGCCCTCTCTGACCCTCGGACTCTCCCGCGGACTCTTCCGCTCCACGTTTAAATGACCGCCGTGACTCTGCGCTGCTGCTCCGTTATGTGGAGTTCAGTCAAACTGAGGAGGTGAGCCATGTCCGTTAATGCTAACGTGTCCGCTAATGTCCTCGCGGTCACTGCGGTAACGACAGGACGCTAATGTTAGCCTGTTAGCTTAGGTCAGGCTCCGGTGTCAGTGAGAAACGACACAGGCTAACATGCTAACTTGTCAGTCAAGTTAGCTCAGTGATAAAGGACACACACACACACGGAGGTGTCGTCCTCACCTCCTCGTCCTCTTTCCTTACGTCTTAAGTTCTTTCCTTGTCGGGTGTGTTTTTTTGTTTGTTTTTCTTCAGTTTGAGCCTTAAGAAAACGGACAAATCTGAAAGTAAACAGACAAAATAAATATCTTTAAATAAAGAATTAAAAGTTTAACGTCTGATGTAAAATAAAATGTATAAGGTTTAGATGATTTAAACATTTGGAACAGTAAATAATTAAAAGACAGTGTATAAATATATAATGTATAATCTATATATTATTTATTTAATTCATACACAACTTTGTTTCAGGAGATCATTTCTGAGTTTTTTGAGTTAGTTAATGTTAATTAATAATAGTAATGTTTTTTAATTAAAGTTAAACAAACATAAACATGTCCGTGTGTCTCCAGCTTGGTCAGTGTCTGTCCTCTGTCCACACGTCAGCTTCACACCACAGCCTCTGCAACAATGGGTGAGAATCATTGATCTGTTCTGTTGATCACTATAAACTGATAACTCTCTTATTGATGAGGCCACTGTGATGTGTGCGTGTGTGTGTTGCAGGTGTGAGTGTGCAGCAGTTTGAGCAGGCGAAGAACAAGCTGTCGTCTCTGCAGACAGATCCAGGAAACCAGGTGAAACTGAAGATCTACGCTCTCTTCAAACAGGTAAACAAACATGTCGAAACACCAGAAGGGTATTGCACAAAACCAAGATAAGGGATTAAGCCGGGAAATGTTGGTTATCCTGGCTGAATTCAGCCTCAAGTCGGTTGCACGAAAGCAGCTCAAACTTAACCTGGCCAAATTACTATGGTGATTTATTCTCTGCAGCTAGCCTGCTCCAGACCAAGCTAACAGCCAGGCTAAGATTAATCCTAGTGATTCACTTGTATTTCCACCGTCAATCCCGTGTGGAATTAATGTGTTTTACAGCATGTCCATGGTCTCTCTAGGTATTTTGCATCATTTTAATTATCTTGTATTAAAATATAACATATATAGTCATTTCTCATTTCATTTAAATCTGTTGGCTGTTTGTAATTGCAACAGTCTTTTTATATTGATTCAAGTGGTAGTATTATTACTCCGGCCAAGTGTTATATTGCTATGCTAATGAAGGCTGCTTGTCAAATTGCCATCAAAGGTTTCATAAATATGTGTTTTATTGCAGTAATTGAGATTACAAAACACAGCTGATGAAGTTGTGTTTTCAATGAAATCTGTGACGAGGGCAATATATTATATGTCCAACTCTCATTCACCTGTTCCCTCTTCATAATGGCTTGCCCTTTTTTGGACACTGTATTGCAGTTATGGTTACTGTGTGCACTGAAATACTCACTTCTCTTTCTAGTTTCTGGATTTCCAGGTCCAGTTTCCTGAGTGTCTGGCATTTAATCTCAAGATCCAGCTCCATTTCTTAGACAGTTTCTGTGGCTGGGACAGAGTCTGTTACTGTCCCTCCCTGGATCCCCTCCATCACTGGCCTCCCTTTATTTAAATGGGGTGCCAGCTCCTCCGCTGGGGTCATATCCTGTCTTGGTGGGCTGCCCCCTGTGCCAGTTCTATGGGCTTTTTTTTTTTACTGCTACAATCATACAGACATTCAACATATCAGCAGACACCTAAACTATTTACCTCATTTGTTCACTGTTATCTACTTTAAAGTCACTTACCAGCCTGCAAAATGTTCTTATATTTAATTTTAACTTGCTGCCAGGTCCTTTTATGGCCAGACAAGTTTGTTCTTTATGAAGGATAGAAAGATAAAATAGATAAAAACGTAACATGAGAAAAATAGATTAAATGACACACATTGTGGATAATTGTTTGCACTTAATCATACTCTACATTTCCTGAGTAACTTGAAAAGTAACTCCTTTAGTCCTTTAATTGTAGCCTAATTATGACAGTTCCAGTGGAGCACTGTTTATTAATTGGACAGTTTTGGACTACTTACGCATTAAGCCAGTCCGCTATTGTCTGCCAGGCTTTCTCACGTTCTTTGATTATGGCATTAGTATTGCCTTTTTTTCGTATGGAGTCTTTCACCTCTTCATAGAACTCCATCAGGAGCTGTTGTTCGGTGGCCGAAAAGCATGACGCGCGACTTTTGTCCATGTTCTCATCTGTGATTCTGTGAGCGATCGCGAGGTCTATTTAAGTATGCCGTGAACACTCACTTATCCCAACTATCTTCACCTGGCTTAACATAGCTGCGCCTTTTCATCCTGGTTTGGCAAACGTGCAACCAATCAAGCCAGGATGCGCCGAGCAGACTAGTTCAAGCCGCGCTTGCTCAATTATCCTGGATTTCTTTATTCTAGTTTTGTGCAATACCCCCTGGACGTCATGTGACTCGTGTTTGTTTATGCCGCCATGTTGGCAGGAGGTTTTACTGTCACTCTAAATCCACAGAGCCTGATCCTCTGGTGGTTTGAAACTGCAGCATTATTACGATAAACTTTCCCTCAGCCCTGAGAACGCTGACACTTCACAATAAAAGCACGTCAGAATAACAATGCTGACGTTAACATCCAAATTCTTAAGATTTGCAGCTTTCATTTATTCTTCTGTGTAAATGTGTGAATGTGTGAAGATATTCTGGACTCACTTTCAAATGGATCTTTTCACTACACAACATTTTCACTAAATTATTATTTTACATTCACAAAGTTCCATCTGTTGTTTCTTTGCTTAAATGATGAAGAAGAAAGTGTTTTCTGGAGCTGAATTTCTGTTTTTAAAGAGAAAGAGAGTAAAACTAACCTGTGTGTGTGTGTGTGTTTGTTTCAGGCCACTCAGGGTCCGTGCACCACACCCAAACCTGGAATGCTGGACTTTGTCAACAAGGCCAAGTGGGATGCGTGGAATTCTCTGGGCTCCGTCTCACAGGTCCAAACATGACAGGACTCACACGCTCTGTGTTCGTGTGGAATCACCCTTTAATTATGTCAATCCTCTCAGGATGACGCCCGGCAGCAGTACTGCGACCTAGTTGGCTCCCTGGTGGCGGCAGAAGGACCGAGCTCCGCCCCGGCGGCTGCAAAGGCTGCTGGGACAACGTACGCCACCCTGCTGGTGACGACCGAAGATGACATCACCACCATCAAACTGAACCGACCAGGCAAGAAAAACGCCATCACCACACAGGTGAGGAGGCAACTGTCCGACTACAGGACGGCAATGTGGAGTCCAGCTCCACTCAGTGTCCAAGACAGTTCAGGTTTTTCATGCTGCTGAGACACAGGGAAACAAAATGGCTGCCAGCAGAAACAGGGAAAAAACAGATTTGATTCACTTAACAAAAAATGTAAGTCAGTTTAAGTCGATGATATCTACTTCACATGATCGCGTCTTTATTTGCGTCACATGATCGCGTCTTTATCAGGAGTTGTAGATCCACTGCTGCCTCCATCACAAAGTTCAAATGTCTTATTTTGTCACTTCAGTGTTTGAAATCCTTTGTTCAGATTGACCTCAGTGACACAAAGTGACCACACGAGGCAGCAGAGGACCAGCAGCTCCTGTGTCCCCGCCAGCTAAAATCACTGATTTTCTCTGTGAGCTTTGGTGTGGAAGAGTGAGCGGTTTAACAAACACTGGGCTCTCAGCAGCAGGGGGCGCTCACGGTATAGTCAGCTCAGACTGACACCTTGAACTGTCCCTTTAAAGTGTGTCATGTTTGTCTTCAGATGTACAGTGAGATCATCGCAGCTCTGGAGCAGGCAGCAAAAGACGACTCAGTCATCACTGTTCTAACAGGTACACACACACACATGTGTGAGAATGTACACACTCTCACACATGTACTCACGCGCTCTCTCTCAGGAGCAGGTGATTTCTACTGCAGTGGAAATGACCTGAACAACTTCCAGCTCAAAGATAAAGGTGTGGAGGAGATGGCCAGAGATGGAGCAGAGTTGCTCAGGTCAGTTTCATTGATTGATTGATTAATTGATGACTCTCAGCTCTGGTCATTTCTAACCGTGAACAGGAAGTACGTCAAAGCCTACATCGACTTCCCAAAGCCTCTGATTGCCGTGGTGAACGGTCCGGCTGTTGGAATCTCAGTCACATTGTTGGGACTGTTTGACCTGGTGTACGCTACTGAGAGGGTGTGTACGCACGCACGCACGCACACACACACTCACACTCACTCACTCACTCTGTACAACCTGTAATTAAAATGTGTGTGTGTTTACGTGCAGGCTACGTTCCACACTCCGTTCAGTCAGCTGGGTCAGAGTCCTGAAGGCTGCTCCTCCTACATCTTCCCCAAGATCATGGGCTCTGCCAAGGTACACACACACACAAATATTATTCTCAAAAAATAAAGTTTAGGGTTAGCGTACATTGCACACATTTTTACAGGGCAAATTTTGAAAACGTTTGAACAACTCAAAGAGGAATTTAATTTATATAATGATTTTTATAAATATTTGCAGATGAGACACTATCTCCAGAAACATAATGAATGGGAAATAATAAGCAAAGAACCAACAAAGGTTGAAGAATTGCTCATGTCATTTACAGAGGAAGAGTCAAAAAAGGGTTGATTTCAAAAATGTATAAAGCACTACAATATGAATCCAAGGAAAATAATATTGATGTTAAAGAAAAATGGGAATTGGAAGCAAATATAATAATAACGGATGATGATTGGGAGGAAACATTCAGAGCAGGTCATAAATTAACTAACAGTCCAACATGGAGGGAGTTTGACTGGAAAGTCAAGATGCGCTACTTTAATACCCCATCTGTCCCTGCAAAATATAGTAAAACGTCAAAATTATGCTGGAGGAACTGTGGCATGGTGAGTAACTTTACTCATATATTTTGGGATTGCCCAAAGATCGTATATTTTTGGAAAGGGGTGAAAAAATAAGTAAAAATAATTCTGGGTATTGATCTACATCTTGACTCAACCCTTTACATACTTGGGATACTACCTGAGGATCTGATGTAGACAATGTAGCTACTTAGTGAGAGTCCTGCTCTTGATAGCAAAGAAAATTATCACAATTAATTGATTGGAGCCACATCCCCCACCATAATGCAGTGGACAGACAGAATAAAAAAGATTTTTATTATGGAAAAAATTACAGCTAGATTACAACTGAAATTAGAAAAATTTGAGAGAAAATGGACACCAATATTGCAAGCATTACTAGAGCTCTAAATACCTCCTTTTTGTATTCAATTTGTATTCATTTTATATGTGTGTTGTTTTTTGGTTATTTATTTATTTATTTATTATTATGTTTATATGTATTTTCATTGGTGTGATTTTTGTGTACATCTTCATGTGTTTTACTTATGTGAAATAAATAAAAAGTTCTAAAAAAAATTAAGTTCAGGCTGGAAATGAATCATGAAACATTGTGCTCAGATTTTGCTCTATATTTGCCTGTTATACTGCCCTCGTTGACAGACTGAATATACATCTTGTTTTTTGCGTCCCTCTCATGTACAAAGTCTGGGAAACATCCAGGTGTTTTACTTTGAAGTGCCACCAGGTGGAGCTGCATCTTTCCAGTCATGATTTAAATGGACGTGATTGAAGTTTCTTATCGATGACATCTTTTTAATTTTGTCTCATCAGTTTTACTGAATCTTTATCTTAATCTAACAACGTTATTGTTACGTTCGTTCCCTCAACACAAGCTAAACTTGCGTCTGTGCATTGGTTTAAAAACAATCTGTGTCGCCCCCTGCAGGCCAGTGAGGTGCTGCTGTTCAACAAGAAGCTGTCGGCAGTCCAAGCCTGCAAACTCGGCCTCGTCACCGAGGTTTTTCCCGACAGCAGCTTCCAGACGGAAGTGTGGGGTCGCCTGAGGTCATACGCTAAGCTGCCGCGCAATGTAAACACACACACACACACACACACAGCTGTAATAATTTCTTTTTTTAAGAAAGACCTAGTGAATGAATTTGGCCCCGCCCTCTCTTGTCTGTCAGAGTTTAGCGTTGTCCAAACAGCTGATCCGCTCAGAGGAGAAGCAGCGACTCCACGCTGTCAACGACGCAGAGGTGGAGCGACTGATGGAGCGCTGGACGTCAGACGAGTGCGCCAACGCCATCATGACCTTCTTTCAGGCCAAGGCCAAGCTGTGAGGGGATGGGTGCGGGCCATGTGACAGGATCATTTAACATTATCATCATCAGGAAGTTTTCACCTCAGGAGAAGCTGCTGCGACTGCAGGTGGGAGTGGCCTAAATGCCCGGGCAGTGACATCACAGAAGACAGCCAATCACAGCATCCGCTGTCAAACCCATGTAGAAAAACAGTTTTTACCAAAGCAGTTGTTGCAAGATTAGATTAACATTGACACGGTGCTAACATTAGCATACTAACAACACGAGGAGAGGGAGGAGCTGAGATTTTCACGTGAAGGAAGCGTCTGTGCCTTTAAGTGTTTTTCTGTTTAAATAAAAACAAACAGTTTGTGATGTTTGTTTGTTTACTGACTCACTGGTTTTAAGGCAGCTCACTCGACCGAGCTGGGGCTGCCTCTCTTTGTTTTAGGTGTCATAGACCCAGGTACACCTAAATAAAATTAAAACACAAATAAATGAATAGGATTTCAATGAGGGACAACATGACTTCAGTCTGTATGACCGGCCAAGTGAACCTTATGGTGCATTTCCACCGGCTCTACTCGCCACGCCTCGTCTCGTCACGGCACGGTTTAAGTAGCGTTACATCAGTCTCGTCACTGGAGACTTAATACCATTATTCTTAAAGATGAGGAATTTACTTCCAACTTCTCTGCTGAACTTAAAGCATTTCTGGAAATCAACACTTCATCGGCCAGCAATACCTAAATCTTATGGGAAACATGAAAAGCTTAAGCCAGAGGATTAATTATTTTGCAAAGACAGGAGAAACAAAAATCTTGGGGAGACAAATGGTAAAAAACAAACAAAAAAATGGTAGTAAATGAAAAATTAAACTTATGAAACGATTTCTTCTACGCAAGTTCATATATAGGAGTTTTAAGGTAGTTACGGTCAAATTCTCAGGAGACTCTCGTTTGCAAGTCTTGTTCCTACATGTCCCAAACTGGAAGCCGGATCTTTGCTTGTCTGACTAACATCTCTCAGTCGATGTCTGACCATCACTTGAAACACAATCTCGACAAGATCGAGTTTCTTTTTCTCCCACCACAGACCTGACCATCACCCACGACAACTCTGTGGTTTCTCCTTCTCATACTGCAAGGAACCTCTGCAACTCATCCAGAATGCAGCAGCTTGACTGGTCTTCAACTTACCAAAATTCTCTCACACTACACCACTCCTCCGCTCCCTTCACTGGCTTCTTGTAACTGCTCGCATCCGCTTCAAGGCTCTAGTGCATGCGTTCCATGCTACAAAAGGATCCGGTCCAGCCTACATCCAGGACCTACAAATGTAGGCTACACCCCAGCCCGCCCACTCCGCTCTGCATTGGCAAACCGGCTCGCTGCCTCCTCACTGAGAGGATTGCAAAGTCACTCGCTGTCCTAGGTTCCCGATGGTGGAACGAGCTCCCCATCAACATCCGAACAGCAGAAAGCCTCCACATCTTCCTCCGCCAACTAAAAACACATCTCTTTCCACTCTACCTCGACTAAGACAATAACTGTGACAAAAAAAACCAAAAAAAACTCTTACTTGTACATCGCACTTATGAGCACTTTAAATTGACGTACTTGAAACACTTACTTAATTCTAGCTTTTGTTTATACCCGAATGTTGAAATGCACTTATTGTAAGTCGCTTTGGATAAAAGTGTCTGCTAAATGACATGTAATGTAATGTAGAGGAGGAGGTGAAGGAGGAGGTAGAGGTGATAGTAGATAAAACAGTGTGAGCTGCTTGTCAATTATGGTTTTTCCATAAACATACAAAGTGAACATATTATAAACAAACAAACAAACAAAGGCCACAAAAATCACACATGTAGTAGAGATTCCTGAAATTCCCAGCCCTCGACCTCCCTGGGAATAATTGCATACAATTATATAGGTGCATTGTGGGAGGTGTCATAGCATCCGAGTAGATATTTGCACACAGGAGCGCTCAGTCCATTACAATTGACAGTGATGCAACAACTAACCATTTCAAGAGAAACAAGTAGAAAAAGGATACAAATTTTACAAATTTTAAATCAAAAGATTTGAAATCTTAACAAAATGTCACAAGACAAGATATGAGTAATAAATAAATAACCATAAATCACCAAGTAAGTGGAAATCTAGCCTCACGGCCCAAAGATGTCATTTTGCCAACTATCAGTGCTGCAGTCGACCATTCCCTTTAAAACAATATTTGTGAGTCTTTTACCAGCATATTTAAGAAAGGGTGTCCAGGTCTTGAAGAAAACTGGCGTTTTACATTTGAATCTGTATTCAGATATTCCATTAGAATATCAGATATTCCATTTCCATTCTGTTAGATATATCAGTTTATGCCATCCTATAATCATAGGAGGTGTATTATCAATCCATTTAAGGAGTATATTTTTCCGGGCTGCAAATGTAAGAATATTAAACAGCCTTCTTTGATATGAGGGCTAGGTAAGCCAAGGAGCAGAGAATGAGGATCAGGGTCAAGATGGACATCAAAAATCAAATTGAGTTTATCAGTAATTTTACGCCAGTACTCTGAACACATGACCAGACACCATGCCTGTAGCTCCCCATCTCCACGTGACACTTAGAGCACATTTCTGTCAAACTCGGATTCATCCTATGTCTCAGCTGGGGGGTGATCTGTAAGCGATGCAGTATCCTAAACTGGGTCTCTCTGGTTCTATTACATATAGAAATCTTTTTTGGCAGTTGCCAAATCTCTGCCCATGTTGTTTCATCCATTCTGAGGTTAAGATCATTATTCCACACCTGTCGCAGGTAGTCTGTATTAATATTACTGGTAAGACTATGTACAGTATATATATATATACATATACCCCTGGCCAAGGACTGATTTCTTTCCCCTGTTGAGAAGCAGACGCTCTATTTTGTCTGATGGTCAAAGAGATGGCTGCTTTTTTCCTGAATGAAGCTACGGACTTGGAAAAATCTGAAGCAATTATGTGGGGGTAGGTTATATTTCTTTTTAATTTCTGTAAATGGGAGCATCACTCCTTTATGAAATAAATGCCCTAGGGTTAAGACCCCTCTATCTCTCCAAATGTTAAATCCACCACCTGTGCCGGCTTGGGCAAAATCAGTGTTACGGTGTATAGAGCTAGAGAAGACAATGTATTTGCACGGCCCTCCAGCTTCCTTACTCTTTGCCAGGCTTGCAGAGTCGTTTTAACTATAATATTATCAACTGAAGCACTTAATTTGTTTTAAGTCTAGGGCAAATAACA
Organism: Solea senegalensis; assembly: GCF_019176455.1. Classification (NCBI taxonomy): domain Eukaryota; kingdom Metazoa; phylum Chordata; class Actinopteri; order Pleuronectiformes; family Soleidae; genus Solea; species Solea senegalensis. The sequence goes on along the minus strand of NC_058021.1, from coordinate 67,056 downwards.
GACTTGGCAAAGGGTTACCTGCGTTAAGTGTTTCCAGATCTAACCAAACTGATTCTGGGTCATCATTAATCCAATCAGCTATGTAGCGAAGCTGTGCAGCAAGCTGATAAAGTCTAACATTAGGGACCGCCAAGCCGCCTTTCTCCACAGACATCTGTAGCTTAGCCATCTTTAATCGTGGCTTCTTTCTGTTCCAAATAAATGTACTAAAACAGCTGTTCACCCTCTTAATAGTTCTATTATTAAGTAAAATAGGGACCATTTGAAGATGATACAGAAGTCTCTGCAAGATATTCATTTTGAGCAAGGAAATCCTCCCCAACAGAGACAATGGTAGAGCGATCCACCTGTCTAGATCATCCCTAATGTGTTTTAGAAGAGGCACAAAATTGGCCTTGTACAGTGCTTCAAGTGATGGAGTAATTGAAATCCCCAGATAAGTGAAACCTTCGGGTGACCATTTGAATGGAGATGGAGTGGAGCAACGAGGGTTACCTAGAAGCATAACGTCAGATTTAGAAAAATTAATTTTGTACCCTGAGAACTCACTAAATTGATTTACTATTTCCAAAACAGCTGGTACAGATGTCTGTGGGTTAGTTACAAAAAGTAAAATATCATCAGCATATAAGGCTATTTTATGATCTTTTTCACCAGCAGAGATTCCCGTAATATCTGGGCTATTCCTTATAGCTTCCGCGAGAGATTCTATAACTATGGCGAACAGCAGTGGGGACAGGGGACACCCCTGTCTGTTGCCCCTGCCCAGGGGAAAGTAAGAAGAAGTCTGCCCATTAATACAAACAGCTGCAAGTGGTCAGTTATATAAGAGTCTAACCCAGCTGCAGAATGTTCCTTCCAACCCAAAGGTGTCAAGAGCAGAAAAAAGAAATGGCCATTCGACTCTGTGGAAGGCCTTTTCTGCGTCTAGACTTATCACCATGCTGGGGAGTTTCTGCTGATGTGACAGTTGAATTACATTTAACAGCCTTCTCATATTATTACAAGAGTTCCTGCCAACAACAAATCCAGACTGATCGACATTAATAATGTTAGGAAGCACCTTCTCAAGGCGCCATGCTAGTATTTTAGAACGTATCTTAAAATCAACATTTAACACGCTTATGGGACGATACGAGGAGCATTCATCAGCTGGTTTCACCTTTTTAAGTATGAGACTGATATTAGCTTCAGTGAGGGACTTAGGTAATTATCCTCTAACCAACAAATCATTTAGCATCTCCAGAAACGGGTCTATAAGTTCGTGTAGGATGAAAAAAAAGTCTCACCAACCCAATCTCGTTTCAGTTTGAGATGTTCCTGATCCTCCAGGTGGGTTTCCTGCAGCAATGCAATCTCAACACCTTCCTTTTTAAGGGAAGTAAGAATTTTTTTCCTCTTTACTGGGTGATGAATATCCCATACATTCCAAATACAAAGTTTGGGTGGAGGTGGAGTGGCTCAGTGGTTAAGACCGGTACCCTGTGTGCGAAAGACATCATAGTCGCAATGGTCGCAAGTTCGATGCAAGTACTCCATTCAATTGTAAGTCGCTTTGGATAAAAGCGTCTGCTAAATGACATGTAATGTAATGATACTAGAAATACTCATAACTAAATTAAATACACTGTAGCATAACTCAAGTTGTTGCAAATACTCACTGTCATACAAAAGAATAAGCCAATCAGACTGAGCACATTGTAAACTTGTAACAAAACAGTGGCCAAACTTGAAATAAAACTATTTACAAACACCAACACTAGGTCCTTCAGCAAACATACCATTAAGAGTAAACAGAGAGTAAGTTCAACCTCTTTCTCCTCACCTGGTCGAACTTGCGTCACTTCTTCTGTGTTGCAGCAGCAAACACGAAAATGTGTATGCTCATTCTCTCGACTTGGATGTCCTTCAGTCGTCTGGCTGCATCCATCACTCGCTGGCGATCGCTGAAGTTATGAAACCTTGCTATTATGCTCGGAGAAACCTGGACGTCTCCGTCAATTCATTAGCCGTCTTTTCCAGAGCTAGCAGACGCTTCTCAGTATCAGCCTAAGCGGTTTCCACCACTACGATCCTCTGCTCAGCTTCGCCGACCTGTTTGGTAACTTCTTTCAAACTCTGAGAGATCCAGGGACATCATCCAGATTAATATCCACTTAGTTTTGAGTTTTAGCGCCAAAAGAAATAATTAAAATAGGATAATGTGCCGGAGCTCCGACAAAACGTGGCTACCCAAGCGCTTCGGTGAACACATTTTTAAATATCAGATTTTAAAGAAGTCAAATCATGAAATGATAAAACATTATTTTAAATGAAAATTGTTTATTGCACAAAGGTCTAAAGGTTTAAAGGTCAAAGGTCATTTTAATGAAACACTGAATTAAAAAACAGTGTTTGTTACTTACTGTAGTTTGTGAGATGCTCCAGCAGAGGGCAGCATTCGCCTGACAATAAATCACAACGTTACTCAACTGCCTGTGAAAATAAACAAAATAATCTGTTTTCAGCTGACCTGGGGTGGGGGGGGGGAATGAGTTTCCTGCTCTGACCTTTGACCTCAACTCTCAACGGGAAGCAGGAATTCTGCTGCGGAGGAAAATCATTCCTCCTCCTCTCTGCAGGTGCAGGATGATTTAGAGGTAGAGGAGCAGGTGAGGACAGGAACGAGGGAGCTGCACTTCTTTCTCTTCCTCTGTCGTTTATCATCCACTCTTCCTGTGAAAGAATGGAAAGATTTAGAGGAGAAAACAGAGACGGACGAAGATGAGAGGAGGAGGAATGAAAGAAAGGAAAATTATGAGACGTAGGGAGAGAGACAAGGAGAGATTAAAGGAGGAAACAAAGTCAGTTTAAGTCTCCGATATCTACGTCACATGATCACATCTTTATCTCACTGTGAGACAGACTTTTGCAAACCACTCTCTCCCACACCAAACCTCATAGAGAAAATCAGTGATTTTAACATCACACACAGGAGTTGTTGATCCACTGCTGCCTCCATCACTAAGTTCAAGGGTCTTACAGTGACAGTGTGTACTGTTCCTTTAAAGCACATGTGGGAGAGTAAAGGATGTAAAGAGAGTTTGTGGCCGTGTGACCATGAGGGGGCGCTGTGTTTTCAGCAGGTTTGTGTGCGGTGAGTTGAGGTGACGTCTGTCCTCAGCTCACTGTCTGTCTCTGATCAGAAAGACGGGAGCGTCCCAGGAGACGAGTCAATAACAAACGCCTCAGCCAATCAGATCACTGCATTTGTAGGTCGAGTTTATCAGTTCAGTTCAGTGAGAGGAGAGGATGAAACATCAGGAGGAGAACAACAAAGAGGGAGGTTCACCTGAGGAGGAGGAGCAAGAGGAGCAGGAGGAAGAAGAGTGTGCGTGTGTGTGTCTGAACTCATCTCTAATTAAACTCTGGTGGTTACAGTTAGAAATGTCATGTGAGGACGAGTGTGAGAGCTCACCTTCCTCCTCCTCTTCCTCCTCGTCCCCAGCTGAACTCTGGGTAAATTTACATTCAGCGTCCTGGGCCATGCTGCTGCTGTGAATGTAAATGTGAGGAGGATCCGTGTGTGTGTGTGTGTGCAACCTGCTGCCATCACCACGCCCCCAACACCAACCAGGCATCATCAATCAATCTGATAAGTTTTTAAAAGGAAAACAAACATTTACACACACACACACAGAAGAATGACACCTGGTGACCTCCTGACCTTTCGTTCACCTTTCACCATGATAAATATGAAAAACAACTACAGGGGGCGCACTAACTAAACAGTCCTATCCATAAGTCTCTCTCTCCCACCTTCCCGCCCCCACACTCCTTCATTAAAGATGCTGCTCCACATCAACAGACTCCAGAGGACGGCAGTGTGGAGGCGGGGTCACACCAGGACACACACACACACACACACACACACACACACACACACACACACACACACACACACATTTACATTAAAAACACAGTCGACCTACATACAAAGACGAGATGAAAAGAAGAGTGTGATGAAGATGAAGCAGATTAACTTCAGTCTATGATGATGTGACATGAGATTATGAGATTATCTGGATTATCCACAGGTATTAACTCATTATCTCTCAGAGGGAGCTGCATTGTGCCTTTGTAGATCTGGAAAAAGCCTATGACAGGGTGCAGAGAGAGGAACTATGGTACTGCATGAGGAAGTCTGGAGTGGCAGAGAAGTATGTTAGACTGGTGCAGGACATGTATGCCAACTGTGAGACAGTGGTGAGGTGTGCTGTAAGTGTGACAGAGAAGTTCAAGGTGGAGGTGGGACTACATCAGGGTTCGGCTCTGAGTCCCTCCTTGTTTGCGGTTGTGATGGACAGACTGACAAATGAGGTTAGACAGGAATCTCCATGGACTATGATGTTTGCAGATGACATTGTGATCTGTGGTGTGAGCAGAGACCAGGTAGAGGAAAAGCTCGAGAGGTGGAGATATGCTCTAGAAAGGAGAGGAATGAAGGTTAGTCGCAGCAATACAGAATATATGTGTGTGAATGAGAGGAACCCAAGTGGAACCATGAGGCTACAGGGAGTGGAGATAAAGAAGGTGGAGGATGTTAAGTATTTAGGGTCAACAGTCCAGAGCAGTGGAGATTGTGGAAAAGAGGTGAAGAAACATGTTCAAGCTGGTTGGAATGGGTGGAGAAAAGTGTCAGGGGTAATGTGTGATAAAAGAGTATCAGCCAGAATGAAAGGAAAGATATACAAGACAGTGGTGAGACCAGCAATGCTGTATGGTCTAGAGACAGTGGCACTGAGGAAAAGACAGGAAGCAGATGATGAAGATGTTGAGGTTCTCTTTGGGAGTGACGAAGATGAGGAAAATCAGGAATGAGTCAATCAGAGGAACAGCACATGTTAGATGTTTTGGAGATAAGGTCAGAGAGGCCAGAATGAGATGGTTTGGTCATGTACAGAGGAGGGATAGTGAGTATATTGGTAGAAGGATGCTGGGGTTGGAACTGCCAGGCAGGAGGTCTAGAGGAAGACCAAAGAGAAGGTTTAAAGAGGACATGAAGTTAGTTGGTGTGAGAGAGGGGGATACAGAGAACAGGGTGAGATGGAGGAGGTTGATTCGCTGTGGCGACCCCTGAAGGGAGCAGCCGAAAGGAAAAGAAGAAGAAAAAGATTAATTCATTATCTGTGTCTCAATAAACCAAGATGGGGATGAGGTTGGATGAGGACCAGGTGAGGTTTGATTGAAGTCCAGGTCAGGTTCGATGAGGTCGAAGTGAGATTTGATTGAGGTCCAGGTGAGGTTTGATGAGGTCCAACACGATCAGGTAAAGTTTAATGAGGACCAGGTGGATCAAGTGAGGTTCGATGAGGTCCAGCAGGATCAGGTAAGGTTTGATGAGGTCCAGGTGAGGTTAGGCTGACCTGACTGCTCTGAAAGCGTTTTGCATCACATGCATCTGCGCAATACCATAGTGCATGATAAAAATATACTATATACTATACTACGTTGATATCAGCGCGATATCAACTGTTGAGGAATATTTAGCTCACACAGAGCAAGACTGAAAATTGGAGCTCAGCTTCGCAGCTGAGGCACAAATTGCTGCCGTTGTTGCGGGCGAGTGCGCATGCACTTATAAAACTCATCAATGATTATTAGACTAAAACATTGAAATATGCCAATTCTGATTTAATAATGTACTCAAAACAGGCGGAGCAACATAACACAGACAAGTTAGCTTAGCGTTTCTATATGATATGTTTGTAGTCGAGCTGTGATTTGCAAACTGTTGCTGGCAAACTTTACATTTAACTTTTTTATCACCATCTATTTTTGTAGCTCAACATTAAATAAAACCAGCGGACGTTCTTTTATCTTTCTGTCTCCTGTGGGTTGGGCTAATCCAAAATACTGAAAACAAGGGGGGTGTTCTCTGAAGACACGCTGTTACCTGTGGAACAGGAGTAAAACACCCCTATTAGCACTTGGTACATTTCTCCAGATGAAATCAAATTAACCACAGATTGTATGAAATTAACATGGCAAAAAGTCGATTTATCAGAAGTTGAGTCAAACCAGATTGTATCGACTCAGAAATGGACCAGTTGATCGGGACTTTTTAGCCCTACTGTGGAGGTCTTCAGAGAAAGTTCCACTGGGAGAGAAGATGCTGGAGTAGACCCAGAACCTGGTCTGGGAATATTTCCTCAGGATTATAATTATTATACATTACATATTTAATAAGTGAAACAAACTTAATCTGTGAGGAGTCAAAGCGTCACACGTGTGGATAGAGATATTTGTCCAAGTCCTGGACCACACCAAAGTGCATGTCCATGGTCCTCAGAGGACCTGTGTGTGTGTGTGTGTGACGTTGACGTGACTGTTGCTGTGTTAGTAATGAGTGTGTGGTGGTGATGCAGCCCACCTCAAACAGGAGTATCTGCTGAGTCATGTCCTGTAAATCTGCCCCACACACACACACACACACACACACACACAGCTGACTTATCATTGCTGGAAGATTTTACAGGTGTTGGAAAAAAACACACACTTCGTGAATGTGTGGTAGCTCCATGTATGGTCGTTTACAGCATGATGATGATGAAGATGACCAGCTCATGTGTTTACTCACTGTGATGTCACTGAGGTATGGACTCCTACCTTTACGTTGCCCCCCACCTGACGTCGTCACATGGTGAGGGAACACCAGCAGGTGGTGCCGTCAGCCGTCCAGCAGGAGAGACACTGAGGACAGAAGACGGACAATGTCTTTATCTCACTGTTAGATGTTTATAAACCACTCACTCTCCCATACCAAAGCCCAGAGTGATTTTAGCTGCGGAACACAGGAGCTGCTGGTCTTCTGCTGCCTCGTGTGGTCACTTTGTGTCACTGACGTCAATCTGAATGAAAAGTTATGACGAATTTACAAAACAAGACATTTTGTTAAAATCACTGATTTTCTCTATGGGCTTTGGTGTGGGAGAGCGAGTGGTTAACTTCAGTTTATACAAGGAAAAGCGAATAAAATCTACGTTAGTTTAAGTTGTGTGTATGTGTGTGTGTGTGTGTGTCAAGTCATCAAAGCATCACATCAGCTGGTCTCTGCATGTGTCTGTGTTTGATCTCTGCTGAGTCGGTGGTCGTGGTCACAGCCTTATGTCAGTGCAGGTGTGTGTGTGTGAGCACATGTATGTTAGTGTGTGTCATGATGACACTTTAAAAGAGTGTGTGTGTGTGTGTATGAGTGTCTGTTAACACTGTTACTGTGTTCACAAACTTCACAGGCTGTTACTCAATCAGATTATTGATTAAAGCTCTGTGACCTCATTACCTTTACACATGTGTTCATCTATGACTGAATAACTCACGGTGAGAGAGTGAGCAGCTGCATCTTCATCAGTAAAAGTGTGACCATGTTGTGTGAGTGTAACAGTGTGGCCTGTTTGATGTGAACACAGTCATGAAAGAGCAGATTAAAGACACACACACTCTAAACTTCTGAGGACCAGACAAAAATGTCCCCATGAGATGAAAGGGTTTCTTCAGGATTTTAAGGTAAGTGTTTGTATGTGTGTGGGCGTTTATGTAACAAAGTTTCTTGATGTTCTTCACAGTGAAGATGAAAGTCATCAAAACTATATATCGTGTGTGTGTGTGAATTATTCACACACACACACACACTTACAGGAAAAGCAGAGTGTGTGTGCGTGTGTGTGAGTCCAACACAAACATGTAAATATTTGTTTTATTTTGACTTTAGACTAAACATTGCTAACATTTATAAACTGTGTGGTCACATGCTTCACACTATAAATCATTTATTTACTTATCTCTGACTGTGACTTTGAGTCACAGTGCCCCCTGGAGTTTACAATCTGAAACACACAGACACACACACATAGACAGAAACACACACACATAGACAGACACACACACAGACACACATAGACAGACAGACAGACAGACAGACACATACAAGGAGAAGTGTTGTCTTTTTGTTTCTTTTTAAATATCTTAATAGTAACAATGAGTGAATGAATGATGAATAAGCTTCATTACCATGAGAAGATGTTACACAGCAGTAATTCATGTGAGGAAAACACATCACCAACTCATTAAGACTAACACCTGAGTGTGTGTGTGTGTGATGTCATCACCCTCAGATCAACTCAAACCTGAAGCTTTGAACTGTTACGTGATGAACACAAGTCACACCTGTGAAGGTGAAAACAAAGGAAGAAAACCAAGACATTTAAAGGAAAAGTAAAGAAGAGAGAAAGGGGGAGAGAAAGACAGAGGTCAGAGACAGGGGACAAAATGCAGACCTGAGTGAGCTGATAGAGAATGAGCAATCAATACATCAGAGAGAGCGAGAGAGAGACAGGTGGATTCTACCTGCAGTGAGTCATAGCTCTGCATGCGTGTGTTCACTCTGCTGAGGATCTTTGTCTCCATGGAAACGGTTTAAAGTTCATACAAAAAAATTATGCAGATAAAAGTTCAGCTCAAAGTTTCAGAGCTGATGTCATCACTGATGATGATTTCACAGTTGATGTCATCACAGATGTTGATGTCATCACTGTTGATGTCATCACAGATGATGACATCACTGTTGATGTCATCACTGATGATGACATCACTGTTGATATCATGTCATCACTGATGATGATGATGATAATACTAGCTAACTTTTGAGTAGCGTGTCGCTATGTTAAAGTGTGTTATAACTGCCGTGTTTGAGTTAAGTGTAGTGTAGTTAAAGAGGAACTAAACCCCTGTTCTGAAGCTGACTTCGCCCAATGCCAAACAAAGTGGGCAGGGAGTGGGGTGTAGTGAGCACTGCAGGGGGCGTGATGATCAAGTGACTGCAAGTGCAAATCAGCGGCAGCTTGCTGTGGTATTTCCGGTGGCAGCTTAGAGCTGCATTTAGCGTGAGACACACATTTCAATACGTTTGCACACTCACAAGCCACACATGACATTTCTCACGCTGATAAGTGATAAAAGTCACCGCAAATAAATGAATAATCTATGAATCCATGATGTGAAGCCAGATTGCTCTGCGTAGTTCATACAGCTGTCTTGAATTAGCGACCTATCAACCAATCAGAAAATAGTATTCACTGTTGCTGGGCAGAATGGACGCGCTTAGCTCAGGCAAGTTACACTTCAATGCCCTTCTCACACCCGCCTGCTTCCACACAGCTGCACAGCTGGAGTCAGAGGCTAGGGTTTTTTGGGGTTCTCACAATGAAATTCACTGTAAATGTTGTAAACACAACAAACAGAGCAGTGTTTCTGATTTAAACAGGAGCATGCTGAGCTCGTGAGGACTCTTTCTGTGATGTAGTAAAGTATGATGTGGTGTCATCACTTTTATTCTGAAAAGTAAACCGGATGTTTTATTTTCCTACTTCCTCTCCCTGCGATATCCGCCAGAAATACGAGTGCTGCGTATCCACTCCGAGTCCCCCCCCCACTGCTGTGTTGCTGGGGGCGTGGCTAGAGGAGGACGGTTAGTGGCGGAGAACCGGGACAGTGACGACAACATGGGAAGAGTCAGCTAATAAGAAAATTCTTATGTATTGGGAGGTGCTTATCCAGAGAAGGCTGTACATACAAACAAAATACGTCATTCAAATACTTTACACAAAACTACCAAGAGTTGGACCTGGATCTGTCAATAATATTACTAGATAACCTTATACACTAGTTTTAACCTGAAAAAAAGTGGTTCAGGGTTTTAGTTACTCTTTAAGTATAAAGTGTGTTATAACTGCTGTGTTTGAGTTAAGTGTAGTGTAGTTACTTAGACACAGAGCCAGACAGACAAAGAAGACAGACTCACTCATGTTAGCTGGTTACTGATTGTGTGGTTGTATATGTGTGTGTGTGTGTTTTTACAGGAAACAAAGTAAACTGTGAACAATGTTTCAGTCTCTGTGTTTATATGACGATGATGATGATTTACTCTGTTTATGCTGCTGATCACTTCAAACAAACACACACTCGCACACACACACACACCCCTTTCTTTCATTTTAAAACAATCCTGTGACCTTTGACCTCAGGCTTCTACATATTTAAGCCGACTTTAAAGTTAGTGTAAATTTAGATTAAAGGGGACATATTATGCAAAATCAACTTTTTAACCATTTCAATACTTATATTTGAGACTCTGGAGGCCCTACCAGTCGCCAAAGTGTGGAAAAAGAATACTCAGTCCTTTTTTCGTGGTCCCCCTTAGTGTAAGTATAGGAGATAAAACACACAATGTTGAATTCCCTGCGCTTATGACGGCAGCATGCGCATTTCACCGCGAATGTTACCACCCACCAGTAAGTTTACTTAGAGAGATGTCAATGCGGAGGGACAAGTGTGCTGTTGGTGGCTGCACAGTGGAGCACAGTGTTTTACACAAACTTCTAGCCTCAGAGGATTTTATATGTGAAGCTAATGTGCCGGATAAAGTCAGCAAGCGCGTGTTCGCACCACTTCACATCAGATGTATTTAGTCAGCAACCGTATTTCACCGACGTACAAACAAACATCCTTAAGTCTTTTTAACTGATTTTCACAGAGAGTGCTGTCAGAGGAAGAGACATCTGACACAAGGATCAAGACCTAGGGACGCACCACTGATCGCCAGCGGCGAGTGGCGAGCTGCCTAAACTGCTGCTGTATGTGACTGTATCAGACTGAGTCTGTGCTCCGGAGTTGGTGATCAGCAGTGGCTTAGGGACAGCAGCGCTGATCGCCAGCTCCGGAGCACAGACTCAGTCTGATACAGTCACATACAGCAGCAGTTTATGCAGCGATCAGCGGTGCTGTCCCTAAGTGTTTTTAACTGATTTACAGTTGGGCAGTGTTCGGCTCGGTCCTTACGTAGGACGTCTCTTCCTGTGACAGCACTCTCGCTGTTTTCTCTGCACGCTGCCATGTTGATATTGTCAGAGAACTAGTGTGACCTGGGAGAGGAATGGAGCGGAGGGAACAGGAGCTGAGCGAGTGAGCGCAGTAAAAAGACACATATACACTGCCTGGCCAAAAAAAAGTTGCCACCTAAAAAAAAAAGGGTCACATCGTTGGACCGCCTTTAGCTTTGATTACTGCACTCATTCACTGTGGCATTGTTTCCATAAGATTTATTTCCGTCCAGTGTTGCATTGATTTTTCACCAAGATCTTGTATTGATGATGGGAGAGTCGGGCCACTGAGCAAAGCCTTCTCCAGCACATCCCAAAGATTCTCAATGGGGTTAAGGTCTGGACTCTGTGGTGGCCAATCCATGTGTGAAAATGATGTCTCATGCTCCCTGAAGCACTCTTTCACAATTTGAGCTGATGAATCCTGGCATTGTCATCTTGGAATATGCCCATGTCATCAGGGAAGAAAAAAATGCATTGATGGAATAATCTGGTCATTCATTATATTCAGGTAGTCAGCTGACCTCATTCTTTGGGTACATAATGTTGCTGAACCTAGACCTGACCAACTGCAGCAACCCCTTACCTATGTGCTTAGTTAAATCCAGGTGGCAACTTTTTCTTTGGCCAGGCAGTGTATGTATATATGTGTATACATAGATATGTACATATGTACTGTATATAACACATAGACATAAATATATCAAGTGGATGTAGACTCAATGTAAACACAGATTGACATATAGAAATATTATGAGCAGCAGCCAATCAGAGGCTGAGGTGTAACACACACACATTCAGTCTGTACATGTGTGTGACCTGTTTCAGTAGAGAAGTAAATTGGTGTGCACCTCCACACAGATGAGGAGGACGGGGAGGAGGAGGGGTCAGTGAAGGAGAAGAGAAGGTATCCTGAGGTCACACAGGTGCTTCCACTCTCGTCCACTAGATGGAGCAGTTCAAGCATTCTGTGACCTGGTCTTCAAACATCAGCAGGAAAACAAACACCTGAGCTGAGTGTGCGTGGGTAAACAACAGGACACACACACACACACAAGCTGTGTGTGCGTGTGTGTGTGTGTGTGTGTGTGTGTTCGTGTTCCACACATCTCCTGTGGAAGAAGTTCTGATGATCTGGTTTTCTAAGGTTGTGGTGTTCTGGTGATCTAAAGTTCTGGTGTTGTGGTGGTTGGCGGTTTGGAGGTTCTGGTGTGAGGAACCACAGGTGTGAGAACTTGAACCTGACATTTGTGAAAACTCTTTACACACATTAGTTGTGATAAATATAGATGAATCAGGCTAAACAGCTGTGTTCTGGTCATGATTCTGATCCATGGACCCGTGCTCCTGTTGCTGGTCTGGTCTGGTTTTGGACCAGTGCTCCTGTTGCTGGTGTGGTTGTTTGGACCCGTTCATGACTCACAGGTTGGAGTTATTTAAAGAAGCGACCGGTGCAGACTCGCTCATTTCCACAAACACGCAGCAACGCCTTTATAAGGCAACACTGAGCTCACACACACACACACTGATGATGTCATCAGAGCAGAGGGAGAATCCCAGACGTCTGATCCATGCGTAACTCTGCGTCTTCTCTGCTTCCTCCTCACTCAGACGTGACTCTGCTCATATCAGCAGCGGACACACACACACACACACACACACACACACACACACACACACAGGAACGAGTGACACAGAACCGATGAAACCCTGGAACCACCTACAGACGCCTGACCATGACAAACCATCAGAACTTTGTGGAGCGGAGGTGAATTAAAGTTGCAGTACGTTGTTTGTGTGATCCAGAGTGGTTTTCTCCAGATGAAGTTCCGCGGTTACATAAACGTTCTCTGAGTCGCAGATGAAGCTGGCACGTTAGCTTAACTGTGTCAGCATCGTGATGCAGATGTCGCATCCAAACTCCACTTGTCTTCAGTCCTGAACCAGAACCTTTCATCGTAAATCTTCAAGAGTGTGGACATGAGCAACTGGAGTTGCTGGAGGTTTCATGACTCCAGAAACAAAACAGCACAATGAGTGAGAACCTTCACAGACAAAACCAGTGAACACCAGCCCAAAACTTGAGAAACAGCAGCCAGTGACACTGAACCAATAAAAACCCAAACATCTCCAGACTCCTGACCATGATAAAACAGCAGAACCTTATAGAGCTCATTTTAATAAAGTTCTGGATGTTCTGTTTGAAATGTATGTGTCTGAGCTTGCATCTTTTCAGGACCAGGATGAGCGAGAACTATCGCACCTGGAAATTATGACCTTCTCAAACGTCTTGATTTTTGTCCACAAACACAAACTGATTGAGTTTGAATGATTTCTTTGTTTTCATGGAGCAAAGAAAACAGGAAATACTCACGTTGAAGAAGCTGATTCATTTTAACTACTAAAGAACGACAGAAAGGGTTCTGATAAACATTTCATTGATTCATGGAGAGACTAATATTTGCAGCCTGACCACTCTTTAAACTCTTCACAGTTTCCTGGAAACATGTGAAACATGCAACGCCTCCTCCTGCTTCACCATCATCATCGCCGCCGCCCGCCAACGTGACGAGGCTAAACTGTGTGGTCACAAAGTTATGATGTTATGATGACAGCAGACTAAACACACACACGGCAGAGTCAGAGACAAGACAAAGTCATCCCCCGTTCACCGAGGGGATCCCAGCTTTACTGAGAGAGAGATGGGAGGAGGCTAGAGAGAGAAAGAGGGAGAGATGGAGGGAGGTATAATTATGGTAGGAGGCTGCCAGGGCAAGAAAGAGAGAGAGAGAGAGAGGGAGGGAAAGAAAAGAGAGTCCAGCCCACTCGGCTAAAACCATTCAACTGGTGAGCGAGGGAGCATTCACCACAGAGAGAGAGAGCACGAGAGAGGTAAAGGAAAGAGAGAGAGAGAGAGAGAGAGAGAGAGAGAGGAACTCCCTGCGTCTGGGATAACTTAGTCAAACACACACAGAGTTTTTCCTCCGTTCATTCATCACATTCAGACTTTTCTTCTTGTTTTTTCTTTGCTGGTTTTGTGGCGACGCCTCCACAGTCCTCAGCCATCTGTCCCTGACATAAACGATAAGGATTACTCATTTTCTCTTCGTCCTCCTCGTCTTCTCTTGCAGATTTTTTTCCCTCCGTTTCGCAGGTGGACTGAGAGCTGAACTTCTAAACTTCACAGAGCGAGAGACAAAGACACAGAGAGAGAGAGCGAGAGAGAGGAGGACGGAGACTTTAAAACAAAAAGGACACTTCCACTTCTTCTGTCCAGGACTTTTTTTTTCCCTCTCTTCGTCTTCATCAGCAGCTCAGATCAGCATGGTCATGTCTCCTCTGCTCAGCTGGACCGTCCCGGTCCATGTCCCGGTGCTGGTCCTGGTTGTGGTTCTGCTGCACGGCTGCAGCTCGTCCCCAGACACCCTGTCCAAATCTCTGACCGCACATCCTCACCTCCAGCAGCTGCCGCCGGACGACGCGTCCTCATCCCACTGTCCATCCTGCGCTCTGGCCAGGATGAGGAGGAATGAGGGAGGTGTGGCGGCGGTGGAGGAGCGCGAGGAGGAGGCAGCGGCGCAGCAGGACGTGGTGGAGGCAGTGAAGAGACACATCCTCAACATGCTGCACCTGCGGGCGAGACCCAACATCACCCGACCCGTGCCACGCGCCGCGCTCCTCAATGCCCTGCGCAAGCTCCACGTGGGGCGAGTGGCAGAGGACGGCAGCGTGCAGATCGAGGGGGAGGAGGAGCCTCGTGGGCGAGGAGGTCGGGCGGGAGGGGGAGGAGCTGCGGCGGCTGCACTGGCGGCAGCTCGGACGGGAGACGACGATGGCGACGCTCAGGAGACAACAGAGATTATCACCTTTGCTGAGGCTGGTGAGTGGGTGTGTGTGTGTGAGTGAGTGATTGTGTGTGTGTGTGTATGCGCAGCATCATCATCCACGTCTCAGACATTGAGATGTGGAAAAAGAATATGTGAAAACGTGTGTTTGTATGTGTGTGTATGTGTGTTAAAATCATCAGTAATCATCAATATCCACCTGCTAACTCACTCAGAGCAAACCCGCTCACACACACACACACTCCTCTGTAATCGCCCCCTGCTGTTTGTAAAGAATACCTCATTATCTACTTAAAGTCATAGCACATTTGTGCCTCTGTCTGTGTGTGTGTGTGTGTGTAGGATCGTATCTCTGACAGTAGCAAATGCAGACGGTAGCAGCAGAGAGAGAGCGAGTGTGAGAGAGAGCGACACAGAGAGAGAGACAGACTGAGAGATAGACAGAGAGAGAGGGAGAGAGAGAGACAGACAGACAGGTGATCAGTGTGAAGTGAAAGACTGAACAGTCTCCATATAAACATGATTTAATGTCATGTGATCTGTGATTGGCTAAAGACATCAATGTCACAGAATCTAAATCCTCTGGTTTTAAGTGAACTTACAACACAGAGACGCTGTTACTCCCGGCTATTGTTCTACACATGCGTGTTTACCACAATGCCCTGCGCTGTAGTCCACTTTCTGCATGTGGTTCTCTAGACGTGAGCCCAGACCTTTGTTTTAGGAGGAGTTCAGTTCATTCGCACATCCACAAACTGGACTTTATGAGCAAATGGACCAGGATTAGAATTACAAAAACTGGTGTGAATACGACATCAGGCTTTGTCTCAGTCCTGGTCTCTGTCTCGGACCTGGTCTTTGTCTCGGACCTGGACCTGGTCTAATATGTCTAAACAAAACTGAGAAAACACATTTAAAACTATAATGTTGTTTTGACCACTAGAGGGCAAATTATCTCTGATCTGAGAGTGGACTCACATACTCTGTTATTCTACACATTATAAACACACATACACATCTCCTTACATGCGTGTTTTTTTAAGAAGCCGTTGTTAAAAATGTTAAAAACCCTTGTTGTTTTGTTCGCGACTGTCGTGAGAATTCTCCGCAAGCTGCCAGTCGTGGCCTTTGTTCACAGGAAGTGATGCATTCAGGGACCATGGTAATTATTTTGGGCAACAGAGAGGACCAGTTTGGACGAGAACGGGCGGACAGATTGTTGGCGGAGACAAAGTGTCAACCTGCATTTAGCAGCACGGACACAATCTGTCTGCTGTTCTGTCCACACACACACACACACACACACACACACAGGGAGGACAATTAGGCTAATTGAACTTAATTGAACACATCATTAGCAACATTCCTGCTTTCATCTGCCTCACTCTCCTGCTCCTAACCTCGCTCGCTCGCCCCTCCCTAACTCGGCGGACGGTCAGAATAAGACCGTTGTTGGATCCTTTGCCGCCTGCGTCTGGGATTCAAACCAGCGACGCTTCGCCGGGCTCGAGGGTCCGGGTCACTGACCTCCGACAACTGAGAGGAAACAGCCAATCACAGCGGCCGATAGAGACGACGGAGACGGAAAAAGGAACCACAATTAAAGCCCCTAACTCTGAGGGCGTATCACAACGTTAGTGTGTCACAGCGTTAGCGTGTTTATCGCGTGAGTCGTGTCCGATCTCTGTTGGGTTTCTTTCTGTCGTTCCACAACACGGTCTTTGACGTGTGAGCAGCAGCCAAAGATGCTGTGTCTGAGGAGATGAATCACTACATAGTAAACAACAGACTGCATGCATGCACGCACGCGCGCGCACACACACACACAGATACATGTGATTCCTCCAGTTTCCAAAAACCTTTAAAAACACATCAGTGAATCACTGTTACACTGAGTGACATGTTCCTTTATGACCATCCACACACACACACAATAATAATCAGACTCAGAAATAAAAAGAAAAGCTCCAGGATTCTGCGCTCTTTTTTAAAAATAACCACATTGTTAGGGAGCACGCTTCCTTGTGCCTTTGCTTAGCAACGGCAGCTAGCGTGCAGGTTAGGGTTAGGTGCAAATATGTTTTATATATTTCCTTATTCAATCAGTTAAAGTTGCTGAGCTGCTGGTCCACTGCTGCCTCGTGTGGTCATTTTGTGTCACTGAAGTCAATTCAAATGTAGGCACAGAGAAAATTAGTGATTTTAACATCACACACACACACACACACACACACACACACACACACACACACACACACAGGAGTTGTTGATTCACTGCTGCCTCCGTCACTAAGTTCTAATGTCTTATTTTGTAAAACTCGGCATTTGAAATCCTTTGTTCAGACTGACTTCAGTGATACAAAGTGATCATACGAGGCAGTGGAGGACCAGCAGCTCCTGTGTCCCCGCCAGCTTAAATCACTGATTTTCTCTATGAGGTTTGGTGTGGGAGAGTGAGTGATTTATAAACCTTAGTTTCCTGTTGGAAAAGTCTAACGTTGAGATAAAGACGTGAACATGTGACGTAGACATCATACACTTAAACTGACAGAGATCTTATTAGCCCAGTGTTTTGTTAAAGGGCTGAACTGTGTTTTTTCCTGCCGGCGGCCGTGTTTACAGTGAACATTTAAAATGAGGTGGTAGTTTTAATGCAGCAGCAGCAGCAGCAGCAGCAGCAGCAGGACAGTTGAACTGCTTACATGCTCTCATTATAAATAAACTGGCGTGGGAACAGAGGCAGGAGCTGGCACTTCAGCTTCAATTTAGCTCAAAACTTTATTGT
The DNA here is from genome assembly GCF_019176455.1 of Solea senegalensis. Classification (NCBI taxonomy): domain Eukaryota; kingdom Metazoa; phylum Chordata; class Actinopteri; order Pleuronectiformes; family Soleidae; genus Solea; species Solea senegalensis. Next base: position 49,510 of record NC_058021.1, on the reverse strand, counting down.
CCCGAGAGAGAAAAGTCTGGCTTTGAAGACGAAAAACATGCCATGAAAATTAGCGTCAGAGCAGAGAGAAGACGTTAAAAGAAAACAGAGAACAACATGACGGACAAAAGCAGCTGCAGCTCGCCTTCACGTCGTTGTCGCCACGTTTCACAGGTCACTTTTATTTGATTCTGACGGCCACAGCACGCGACACCACCACCAACCATCAAACCCACCAGAACCAAACTCCTCCCGTCTCACTTCCCTTCCTCCCACTTTAGTGTCTGTCCAAGGAAACGCCGCCTGCTCACCACAATAAAAGACCCAGTTCCGAGCATAAACACATGGTATGGAAAATGTAGAGGATAAAGAGAGAAGAGAGCGAGTCATGGAGAAGCTTGTTTACACACAGAGACAAACGGACATGACGCAGGACAATCAAGACATGTTTAAATATTTCAACTGAGCGTGACTGAGCTACATCCTCAAAGACACCAGAGAGCGGACAAACAAAGAGAGGGCTGGGCACGAGACCAGTTAGCCTAGCATTAAACCCCAGAAAAGTATCAAACTTTACATTGGCCACAGGAGAGTGGTTAGCTTAGCATTAGCCCCAGGAGAGTACCAAACTTTACATTAGCCACAAGAGAGTGGTTAGCTTAGCATTAGCCGCAGGAGAGTACTAAACTTTCCATTAGGCACAGGATAGTGTTAGCTTAGCATTAGCCCGAGAGAGTGCTAAACTTTTCATTAGCCACAGGACAGTGGTTATCTTAGCATCATTACTCATGCACGATTTAACACAAACCAAAATAAAGTTACAAATGTGTGCCCCGCCCCCTCTGCTGTTACTGCTACATCATCAGGACGACAGAAGAATCTTCAAGCTAATTGACTTTAGCGACATCACTTCATACCACTCTCAAAACACGTATAAACAGCATTTACAACAGACAGCAGGAGGCACCCTCCTGTTCTGGGTCTCAGGAGTCACCTGATCATGGATTTATGGATTAATAAGGACTTGTATATTCTCGCCTACCCCACCTTCAAATCCACCATCTGAACATGACATCGTCCTCTTTTCTTTGATCCGCCCAAAAATACAAACTCAAAACCACTTCAACTTCAAAGCTCAGACCCTTTCTCCCTCTCCTTCTCTCCCTCCTTCTCTCTCAGTGTCTCCCTCTCTCTCTGAGGATGAGTGAGTTTGGCGTTCAGGACATTTCTGTGGTCAGACTTTGATGCCTGTTCTCCACCTGTGTTTACTGTCCATTTGATGGCGTTCCACATTGTCTCACGCTGCTCAGTGTGTGTGTATGTTTACTAACACAGCTGACTCACATGTGCTGCCCATAAGGCTGAGCAGGGCGTTAACTGTCAGAATCTGCAGCACATTACTGTCCCACGCAGCCTTACAGGCCTAACAGAGGCCACACCCACATCATGTTTACACAACAGCGCTTCTCCACGACATCTTTAAGAACACGTTCATGTCTTTATCTCAATGTTATTTTGTAAACCACTCACTGTGCCACACCAAAGTTCATAGAGAGAACCAGTGATTTTAGCTGGTGGAGCTGCTGGTCCTTTGCTGCCTTTGTGGTCATTTTGTGTCACTGAGGTAAGTCTATATGAAATATTTTAAAGGCCAAATTCATTCAAATAAGACATTTGAACTTAGTGATGGAGGCAGCAAAGGATCAGAGGAGTGCTGTGATGTTAAAATCAATGATTTTCTCTATGGACTTTGGTGTGGGAAAGTGGGTGGTTTAAAAAGATTTACAAGTTTGTACCAAACATAAAAATAGGTTTAAATTTGTAATACATAGTATTATATATATCTATATATATATATCTATATATCTATATATACACACACACACATATATATACATGTATATATGTACACACGTTTATATGAAGTCGGAGCAGAAACTGAAACTCAGGCTTTTCTGTCTCACACTGAGTTTTAAACCTGCAGGTAAATATGAATACAAGCAGCAATGCAGTATGTGTGTGTGTGTAGGGGTGGGGACTGACTCCGCCCACTGACCCCTCCTAATGTAAACTCAGAGACAGAGACAGGGTGGACTCTTCTTTCAGAGGCGTGTTGCTATTCATTATAAGAGGATCAGGAGGAGCCAGGCATGATGTCTTAACTGGTTATATGATGATTTATAGCAGTTAACTGATGTCTTAACTGCTTATGATGATTTATACTAGTTAACTGATGTCTTAACTGGTTATATAAAGAGTTATACTAGTTAACTGATGTCCAACTGGTTATATGGGTTATACTAGTTAACTGATGTCTTTACTTGTTACCTGAGTTAAACTAGTTAACTGACATCTTATCTGGTTACATGATGAGTTATACTAGTTAACTGATGTCTTAACTGGTTACATGATGAGGTATACTAGTTAATCAATGTCTTAACTGGTTACATGATGAGTTATACTAGTTAACCAGTGTCTTAACTGGTTATTTGATTATTTATACTAGTTAACAATGTCTTAACTAGTTATATAAAGAGTTATACTAGTTAACCGATGTCTTAACTGGTTACATGAGTTATACTAGTTAACTGATGTTTTAACTGGTTATATGATTTGATGAGTTTGTAGATGGTTATAACTGGGACGTTTTAAAGGCGGTCCTGATTTCTGAACTGATTCTAAAAACATTTGCGAAGGAGACGTTAGGAGGATGAATCTCATGAATATTCAGGTCATTTTAGTTGACTTATTTATAAAGCAGTGAGTTCCTGACGAGGTCCATCTTCTTCTCACAGATAATGAGCTCGTGAAGTTCTTTTACAGTTCTTTAACAACGCAGCTGTGTGTTTTAATCAGACAGGAAGTGCTGAGTTATTTTCAGCAGCAAAGAGGAGAGAATTTAGAAGACGAGCAGACGAGTGTCACACTGACACATTTCACTCCAACTCAAAATAGATTTAAACCTCTAAAGTGATCATGATGATGAAGTGAGACAATCGCCTCCCAACTATCACTTAAAACGGCGTTAATGGACTTGCTAACCACCCACACACATGCCGCCCGTTCAGTGAAGAGCATCAACGCTGAGGACATTCATAAACTCACAGATCGTGACTTTGATTCTCTGTACGGACGCCCACAGGCGAGAGACATCAGAGAGAGCGAGAGAGAGGAAAAGGTGATGCAGAGACATTATGTAACTGTGGTGGACAGTAATTGGTCCTCAAGCTGTGATTAGTTCAGGGCCTGCAGGGCTGTAGGAAATGTAAAATACAGGTCTGAGTGTGTGTGTGAGATGCAGGGCAGAGTTGGTGCTTCTCTCTGTCGCCTTGAGAAAATAATTAATAAATTAATCACATATAATAATATTTGCTGCATGTTCAACACTAGTCCAAAGAGAGAGACACATTTATACTGGTTAACTGACGTTTTAACTGGTTATTTGATTATTTATTAACCAACATCTGAACTAGTTATATTATGAGTTATACTAGTTAACAAACATCTAAACAGGTTATATGGTGAGTTATGCTAGTTAATGACATCTGAACTAGTTATATTATGAGTTATACTAGTTAACAAACATCTAAACAGGTTATATGGTGAGTTATGCTAGTTAATGACATCTAAACTAGTTATACTAGTTAACAGCTAAACTAGTTCTATTATAAGTTATACTAGTTAACGTCTAACTAGATATATGAGCTATACTAGTTACATTACATTACATGCCATCTAGCAGACGCCTTTATCCAAAGCGACTTACAATGGAATTGAGTACAATCAGCCAGGGGTGGAGCCGAACTTGCGACCATTGCGACCATGATGTCTTTCGCACACAGGGTACAGGTCTTAACCACTGAGACACTCCACCCCCCAGTGATGTCTAAACTGGTTATATGATGAGTTATACTAGTTAACCAATGTCTAAACTAATCATTTGATGGTTATTTGACTAACACTGAAGACAGCAGCTAAAGTTTAGCCACTACAACATGATCCTCATGTTCAGCACTGAAGACTGTGTCCTGTGTGTGTGTGTGTGTGTGTGTGTGTGTCCTCTCTGTGTGTGTGTGTGTGTGTGTGTGTGTGTGTGTGTGTGTGTGTGTGTCCTCACACTGAAGCTCCTGGTGGGAATCATTAACTACTGTAAACACCGGCCGACTGCAAAACCTCCAACCACCAGAACCAGAACCACTGCTGCTGAGTCAGCAGAGACAGAGTGCATGTGTGTGAGGCTCAGATGTGGCACACACACACAAGTGTATGAGACACGTGTCCACAGAGCAAAGTGGTTTCAACTGTCCTCCATGTTGTCAGGCATGAGCGCTGTTGCCATGGTTACCTGGGTCATTAACATTGTCTGTGTGTGTGTCCCTCAGGTGAGTCTCAGGGTGTGGTGGACTTTGTCCTCTCTAAAGATGGCAGTGACGTGTCTTTGGTGGAGCAGGCTAACGTCTGGATGTTTCTACGTTTGGCCAAAACCAACCGCAGCCGAGCCAAAGTCACCATCCGCCTGTTCCAGCAGCGCTGGCTTCCCAGCGGACGCTCGTCTCCGCTGCAGGACGACGTCCTCCTGGCGGAGAAGGCAGTGGACACGCGTCGCAGCGGCTGGCACACGTTCCCGGTATCAGCGGCCGTGCAGGCGCTGCTGCAGAGCACCAACGGCTCCGTGCTGAGCCTCAGAGTGTCCTGTCCGCTCTGCGCAGATGCCGGTGCCACGCTCATCCTGGTATCCAGCACCGCCAACGCATCACAGCGTGTCATCCAGCGCGAGCAATCGCACCGGCCATTCCTCATGGTCGTGGTGCGGCAGGGGGACGGCGGCGACGCGCGGAGGCGTACTAAGCGAGGGCTGGAGTGCGACGGCAAAGTTCGTGTCTGCTGCAAGCGACAGTTCTACGTTAACTTCAAGGACATCGGCTGGAACGACTGGATCATCGCACCATCCGGTTACCACGCCAACTACTGCGAGGGTGAGTGTCCCTCCCACGTGACAAGCATCACTGGGTCCACGCTGTCCTTCCACTCCACTGTCATCAGCCACTACCGCCTGAGGGGCTACAGTCCTTTCCAGAACCTGCGCTCGTGCTGCGTCCCCACGCGACTACGAGCCATGTCCATGCTCTACTACAACGAGGAGCAGAAGATCATCAAGAAGGACATTCAGAACATGATCGTGGAGGAGTGCGGCTGCTCATAAACACCGCAACCTGGACCGGACCGGAGAGGACCGGTGGACCCGTGGTTCTGCTACTCTCTGGAACAAGAACTCTTCTCTGGACTCAGAGTCTCCACAGCACTTTCAGAAAAATACAAAAAAAAAGAATATCTAATATATTTTTGTTATAGACGGAGGGGGTGGGGGAGACGTTCAAGCACCGCTCGACCAATCGGAGCGCAGAGAGACGTGTGCCTGAAAAAAAAAACTACACAAAATCTCAAAACTATGCAACTTGTTTCACGTTTTTATCGTTACCACGGTTTTTATTTGACTTGTTTATATTTAAAAAAATGTTACAGGAAGAAAAAAGAAGAATTGTTTTGTATTAAGTAAGTGTGTGTGTGTGTGTGTGTGTGTGTGTGTGTGTGTGTCTGTTGAGAGATACTTGAAAGAAACAAGTTGGCCCGGCTGCTGGAACCAAACTTCTTTTCGTTTCCAAGGTTACCATGTTGATGTTGCTATTATTATAATAAGTATATTATTAATAATGTTATTGTTAATATTTTTGTGTTGAGTTTTTTTTGCACTACAGACAGTGTGTTCAGATTAGCCGCAGAGGTGGGGGAGGGGGCGGAGCTAACTGTCCAGGGTGGAGTCCAGTTTACAGGTGAGAACCTGACGATGAGTCGAGTTGTGGGAATGTCAGGTGGAGGTCAAAGGTCACTCTGTGTCAAAGTAAACTGCCGTAAATTCACTTTCTATTTATTTATTAATTTTAAGTCAATAAAATTAACTTTAATGGATTTGAACTTCTCTTTTTTTTTTAGTCCACTAAAAACGCTGAATCATCGCGTTCAGACAAAAAAACGCTGGTTTTACTTGTTTACTTCACTACAGTGACGCCCAGTGGTCTATGGAAGAACTTCAGTCAATGACACTTCAACGAACCGATGGTTAGCATTAGCATTAGCTAACACGCTGCTAGTTAATGTAGTCAATGATTCTGATTTAAAGCTCAAATAATCTAGGATAAATAATCCTAATTTCACAGTTAACAAACCAGCATTGGATTTTCTGATGAATTAATCTGCAAATTATGTGTTTGTTTCTTATAAAACAAAACAGGACAAAATTATAAAAACTAAACAAAAATGATGCACTTTGGATTAACTTATGACTTAATAAATATTTATGAATATTTACCCTGAACATTCCATGGATTAGTGATTAAATGTTGTTGTGACGAGCAGTGAAAGATGTTTTATTATAGATTTGCCAAAGAAACAAACACGATAAACGAAAAAACAGAAAACTCACTAAAGTTAAAGTTAACTCAAGTTAACTAAAGTTAACGATGCTCAAGATGTTTTTATTTCACGCTTCAGTTTTTCTTTTGTCTTAAATTCTTCCAGTTGTAAATTGCAATGTTTTTGTTACATCTCATGTAGGCTCTGCACCATGAACCACATTTCCCACAATGCTTTACTCTCTTTGAAGAAGCCAACAGTGATTGGCTTCTTCAAAGAGAGTAAAGCAGTTTTTGGTTTGTTTTTAAAAAAGAAAACAAACGTGGGATTTCGGAGGTTTCTGCTTCATACTTGTTTACGTCACTATCGTCCTGTAGATCACGTTCTGACGAGGTCACGTTCTGGCGAGATCACGTTCTGACATGGTCAGATTCTGATGAGTTCATGTTCTGACGAGGTCACGTTTTGACGAGATCACGCATCCCTGGACTTTTTTGGAGTTAAAGTCGTATTTGTCCAGATTTTTTTCTTTTTATGGAGATGAAAAAAAGACACTGAATGAAGTGGACAAAGAATAAAAAGTCTATTTTTTATTCTGTAAATATGGAAAATCAAGAATCCAGTCTGTTGCATTGCTTTGTTGAGCAAATCAAATGTGCTTGTGGCATTTTTCTAATCTAATTTATTTTACAGTATTTTTGTTTGTTTATTTTATGCTTCACCATTAAAGTTTAAAAGATGTACACAGAAGGACATGTGTCACTGGTGTTTCAATCTTCACACAAACGTCTGTTTCTTTAACCACTCACTCTCCCACACAAAAGTCCATAGAGAAAATCAGTGTTTTTAGCTGGCGAGGACACAGGAGCTGCTGGCCTACTGCTGCCTCCATCACTAAGTTCAAATGTGTTATTTTGTTAATTCGGCATTAAAAATCCTGCATTTGACCAGCAGCTCCAGTGTCCCCACCAACTAAAATCACTGATTTTCTCTATGAGGTTTGGTGTGGGAGAGTGAGTGGTTTATAAACTTTAGTTTCCTGTTGGAAAACTCTGTCTAACAGTGAGATAAAGACGTGAAAATGCGACGTAGATGTAGACTTTAACTGACTCTTATGGCGTATTTCCACCAACTTGACTTGCCTCGGCACAGCACCATTAGGTTGCATCTCCACTACAAAAAAAGTACCTACTTAACGTGGGCGGAGTCATCACTGCACAGCGGAGTGAAACTGTGGTGACTTTGTTTTATACGTGGCACACACACACGAGGGACTAGTGACTTTACACCAGACTTCTGTAGTTGCTGGAGAACCCACGTTTCCGATGCGCTAGTGGAGCTGCACGACAACATCAGCTCGCTACAGAACAAGCACCCGGAGGCTTTTTACGTTGTAGCTGGAGACTTCAACCACGTACACCCATCCTGCCCAAATTCTACCAGCACGACACCATTCCAACACATTAGACCGTGTATACTCCAACATGGGACGTGTATACAGAGCCGCGCCCTCAGTGATGCTGATGCCGAACTGCAGGACTGCTTCAAATGACATTTAAAAGTGCACAGACTGCACAGACTTCTACCAGCACCGAACTCACACCAACACCAGGAGATGCGCCCCTCAGTGTGACCGCGGCAGAGGTGAGGAATACACTCAGGAGGATCAACCCCCGAAAAGCTGCCGGTCCCGATAATATCCCTGGGCGGGTGCTGAAAGGCTGTGCTGACCAACTGTCGGAGGTGTTCACAGACCTCTTCAACACCTCCCTCAGGCAGTCACTTGTCCCCACCTGTCTGAAGATTGCCACCATCATCCCCATCCCCAAAGGTTCCCCAGTGACAGGCCTGAATGACTATCAGCCAGTAGCCCTCACTCCGATAGTCATGAAGTGCTTAGAGAAACTGGTCAGGTCTCACATCAAGTACAGTATCGACATCACTGTGGACCCCCATCAATATGCAGGAAAAACAGATCCACAGATCACCCCCCCACCTCCCCCCGGTCAGTACTGTTTGCACACACACACCATCCGCCCTCCCCCACAATTCACTACTCTCACTCCCAACATGACTGTTTGCACTGCACATCTTTTGCACAAATTTATTTCATATACACTACCTCAGTACAGTAATTTAAATCTTAATTTTATTATTCTATTCTTTAAATTCTTATAATCACACAGCACCTTACCTCCAGAGGTTTTAAATTTTAAAGTTTTTTTAACTGTTCTTTTTTATTGTTTGGGCTGACCGGGTTCCGGAGAGAATGGAATTTCGTTCTTGAATCTTGAATCTTAAGGATTGTTAAGTAGTTTTAGCTTATCTACAATTCGGCACTATTCGGCTTGAGTTCTGTCCACACGTCTCTGGAGTACAGCCTCCTTCTCCACAGACTACAGCGGTCTGTGATGCCGCTCGCGACCAATCATCGCATAGTACCTACTATTAGCATGTTTGTAACCTCGCCAGTACCAGGTACCAGGTACTATGCTAGTGGAAACGTTAATTAAACCATAGCATGGCGTGCCGGTGGAAATGCACCATTAGTGAGCCAGGTTCTCAGCAGCAGAGGGCGCTCACAGCACAATCAGCTCTGAACTCCCTTTCAGGGAAATTCTGTTTATATCACACATATGTTAGTTATGGAGGTCTACTTAGATATATTAACTTCTTTTCATGGTAATAAACCTACTAGTCTCTGCAAACGAGCCGCTCAAAATATCTCCTCACTGACGCTCTCATCAGCCGCACTGCAGACCAAAACCACACCCCTAGAATGTGGACTGTGTTGTGATTGGCCAGCCAACGAGAGCTTTCCCACTATCCTGTGATTGGCCAGGTACCTGGAAGTGACGTAATAGATAGGCCAGCTCTCAGATACACAGCTCCCCCTCTGGCACAGTGGATGCTCTGCATCTCAGCAGCTACAATGAGAGTAGTTCTTCTTCTTATTCTGCGGTTGAATATACACAACCGGATGTGCCCGGACTAGTGCCCGCACCGGGAGGCGCTACGGTGGTGAGAGGAGTTGTGAGGATTTTTGATGACGACATCAAATTGAGAAAGTGCCGATCCGCAGGAAAACAATACAACACCATTTTCTCAGCAGTGGCTGAACTGTTTGTTCAGGTAATGACGCAGATACACACACAAACGCAGCGTTAAATGGAGCTTCCGGTCTATGTCGCCTTTAAATTTTATGTTAAAATAAATCACTTTTATTAACGAGTCATTAATTAAAACTGATGCAATTTTACAACATTAAATAAATCCACTTTTTAAACAGAGTTCTGTTTTTTATCTGCACATAAATCTGAGCGCTGTCAGCGCCGTCATTAATCCTGTTTACACCATGTTTATAGAATAAAATGCTCCATAAATAAGACTCATGAATAAACCTCAGTAAAAGCTCCACAATATAAACAGAGAACTGCGTTTGTTCAAATTCAGACAAAATAAACAAAGTTTTCATCACAGACATGAAGTCAGTGACAATAGGTGAGGTGAAACGTCACAGAGGTCACAGAGGTTTACTGTTAGACGTTAAAATGTTCAGTTTGAACAGATGAATAGAGCTGCACGTCACATGACTCAGCGTCATGAACCGCCATGTCGGCAGGCAAACATTTGCTTGAGATCTGTGCCACAAGGGGGAGGAGCTACATCTTTAAACTTGTTCCAGGACCTCACGCTTTATAGCGATGTGATGCTTTAGTTTGTTGTATTTGGCTGAAAGATCCCGACTTAAAGGCGCCATAGAATGCTTGTATCGCACATATATGTTAGTTATGGAGGTCTACTTACATATATTAACTTGTTTTCATGATTAAAAACCTCCTAATCGCTGCAAACGAGCCGATCAAAATATCTCCTCACTGACGCTCTCGTCAGCCTCGCTGTTTCAGACAAAAACCACACCCCCAGAACGTGGACTGTGTTGTGATTGGCCAGCCAACGAGAGCTTTCCCACTGTCCTGTGATTGGCCAGGTACCTGGAAGTGACGTAATAGATAGGCCAGCTCTCAGATACACAGCTCCCCCTCTGGCACGGTGGATGCTTGGCATCTCAGCAGCTACAACGAGAGTAGTTGTTCTTCTTCTGCGGTTGAATGTACGCAACCGGATGTGCCCGGACTAGTGCCCGCACCAGGAGGCGCTACGGTGGTGAGGATTTCTGATGACGACATCAAATTAAGGAAGTGCCGCTTTGCAGAGCCCAGGAAAACAATACAATAATATTTTCTCAGCAGTGGCTGAACTGTTGTTCTGAAACTTTAGGGTTTCATAAACGAGGTAATGACGAAGATACACACACACACAAACGCAGCGTTAATTGGAGCTTCCGGTCTATGTGGCCTTTAAATATGGTGATAATATCGTATTGTGGCTTCAATATGGTGATAATATCGTACTGTTTTTGTAACTTATTACATTGATGTAAAGTATTTTTAAGTAAATATTTATATACTATATATATAAATATTTAATATACTTGTTAATGTTTTTCATGTTCCTTTAAACTGTGGCCAGTTTTTTTTACACGAGTTAAACATGAGTGTCCCGTACAACTGAACAAATGAAGGTAACACAGACAGGAAGTCGTGCAGGTTCATATTTTTACATTTACCACAATAACATATTGTGAATTGTGTTTATTCTGATGACAGGAAGCGTTTGATCATAAAGACTTTTAAACTAAAGTCAAACAGCGCTGAGCCACGTCCTCGTGTGACATCACACATTTTATCGCACACACACACATGTGTGTTGTGTGTTTCCTGGTTGGTTGTGGCAGTGAAACCACATCACAGTGAGTTCCAGTGACGCTGGCTGAGAGGTGAGCGTCGCTCTGACAGCTGGGAGTTATTACAAGGGACTTTTCTGAGGCTGAAAAACTCCATGCTTTGTTTAACACGGACTGAGCTTAAAGGGACAGTTTATTTTCATCAGTGACAACATCAGCAACAAACTGACTTTGGCCTCTTGTGTTAAATTACCTTTAGTCTGTTTAAGTCTGATATCTACGTCACATGATCACATCTTTATCTCAAACTGAAGTTTGTAAACCACTCACTCTCCCACACCAACCCCCATAGAGAAAATCAGTGATTTTAGCTGGCGGGGACACAGGAGCTGCTGGTCCTCTGCTGCCTCCTGTGGTCACTTTGTGTCACTGAGGTTAATCTGATGGTTGAATTTCAAACACTGAAGTGACAAAATCAGATATTTGAACTTAGTGATGGAGGCAGCAGTGGATCACCAACTCCTGTGTGTGATGTTAAAATCACTGATTTTCTCTATGGGGTTTGGTGTGGGAGAGTGAGTGGTTTACAAACTTCAGTTTCCTGTTGGAAACGTCTGTCTAACAGTGAGATAAAGACATGAAACATGTTCTGAAGATTAGGAATGAGCTGATTAACAGCTTGGTTTGTAAACCACTCAGTCTCCTCGAGCTAAAATCACTGATTTTCTCTGTGGACTTCGGTGTTTTTAGATAAAACCTGAGCAGTGAAACCTCACCGAAATATATTAAAATTAAATTAATAAAACTTCGTGCCTCTGTGTGTTTTGACAGTTAAATGATTAGCAGATAACTTCTTTTCCCGCCTCAGCAGTGATTTCTGCATGTTTCTATCTCAGTGGGGACCAGTGTCTCTGCAGCAGCAGTAGCGCGGGGACACTGAAGACATTTAGAATGTCCAGTTGTGTCCAGTGTGTGATGTGTGGGAGTGTGAGTAGATGACAGATGTCAGCTGACCACAGCAGGGTGTTTCCCCGTCAGTGCTGTGGTCGCTCGGCTTCGCCACTGTTAGATTTTCCACGACGTGTTTTTGGAAAGTGCATTGACTTTTCTGTCACACTGAAAGACTAAAGTTGACATGAGCTGAGGATCTGAAGTGTCTCAGACTGAAGCACGTGATCCATGGTCTCGTTGAGCTGGAGCCAATAAAAACCTTGATTTCTGAGAAAAACACATTCATTTGTTTTTGGTGGTGTTTGTTTGCGTGGTTTTGCTTTGAAATGATTTTTTTGATTATAAACAGTTTGTAGGAGAATGAATTGAGCCACAGTCCACGTCACTAATGAGAAACCACCAAGGGAAAAACAAGATTCACAACTTCTGAGCTGCAACAACAACAGTGAAGCTGCAGGATCGTCACACTGAGACCATGTGGCATTCAGGGACTCATTCTGAACCAATAACACATTCATAAACGGGCTGGAACTTTTTACAAAAATCAAAGCTCAAACCAAATATTCGTGACATGCTTTTCCTTTGAAGATCCAGTTTCTCTCGCCCCAGAGTGGACGGAACAGATCCACCACGAGAAACAACCTGAGACTCATTCTGTCCACTCTCCTCTCGATCTGTCCAGGGTTGCAGCTGATATTTGTATCGTGTATCATGACAATGGGCTGATCCACAGCGGCCAATCCATTCAGTCTAATTCTATGCTGCAATGTGAGTGACGTTGTACATAAGCAACACGCCGTGCAGAAGCTCACGTAGTTTTCAAAATGAAGCGAGAGAAAGGATCAATGATGTGGAACTTTTTCACACGACCTCAGACAACAAACTCCACGGTTGTTTGTAAAAGCTGCAGTAAATGTTTGAGGGGCGCTCATCGTTATGGACGGAACAGCTGTCAGTTGTCGGGGTCAAGAGATTCCGGCTGCTCACGATACACCTGGAGCCACGGTACGACATAAGCTGAAAATCTTTGTCCGAGCAGCTCTACCTGAACTGCATGGTAAAGTTTATGTCACATATTAGAGAAGATAAAAGTTTCCAACGTGTCACTTCACCAATAACTTTAAGAAGTTATTGGTTTATTCAGCTGCTTTTGTGTTAGATGTTGAAATCATTTTTGTACTAAACCATTAACAAAGAACTGACTGTTTATTTTGAATGTCTATCAAGCTTGTGAAGCTATTGCTTTATTTAAGATTGCTTTACTGGTGCACAGTTATTAAATTAATAACCAATTCACTATATTTCTATCTGCTTATTTGTTTTTAACATCAGGAAAGAAATGTTTCAGTCAGGTCTGATGTTGCCGTGGACAAAACATTGATCCCGGTCTTTTCCAAACAATGAGACATAACATTTGTTACCAAAATTCCACACTGTTTTCCTGTATCGATATCAGATTGGTATTGGCCGATTCTAAACCTTTAGATATCGGTATCAGAGGTGAAAAAAGCGGATTGTGCATCCCTGATTCTGTCCACTCTCCTCTCGTTGTGTCCACTCTCCTCTCGTTGTGTCCTCTCGTTGTGGCATTGTCCATTCTCCTGCACCTGATCTTCTGATTCATCATGTAATGTGTTTGTGTCACTTAAACAAAGCACTCTGGCTCATTTCTCTCAGATGTTTTCATGGACGTTTAGCATAGGGGTAAAAAAACTGAGTCAGGGTAATTAGGACAAACGAGCGTCCACAGGGTGTGACACAGGCCGCTGTGTTCCCCTGCGACCGCCGGCAAACAGGAAGTGACAGTAAACAAACACGCGGCCGATCATCAGGGGCGTATTAAAGTCATGTTTACATCATTTACACACACAAACACACAAAAACTACAGACGCCCCCCAGTGACCGAACACCAACATCACCACGACCTTGACTTTTGACATCAAACATCTAAACTTTCTCAATGTTTCTGAAGCAAACACAGATGTCACCGTGACCTTTGACTTTACACATGCCATGATTTTTTTTGATTTTTACAACTACAAAATTATAAAAAATAATAAATAATAATAATTCAATAATGAAGTCACAGAAAATCTGACCTTTAATGACGTGATTCTCTTCAGTCCAAGTGAACGTGTGATTTCCTGACGGCGACCTTTGACCTCCAAACCACTCGATTAGAATGACCTCCTCCTGAAGTGAAGGTGGATGAATCGCACTTAAGTCCAGGTTCAAACTAGAACCTGTTGAATCAGTGTCGCCATGTCAACCTGCATCAGACCAACACAGAAAACAAGGGTTTATCTTTAGACGCTAAGAGCTTAATGACATGAGTGCAGAGCGCTGGTGTGATATCACACACACATCCATGTGAGTGTGTGTCCACGATACACACATTTAACCAGAAACACACAAGGCTGTGATTCTACGTCAGCTTAAGTCTACGATATCATAAGAATATGTTTGTCGTTACCACGGTAACCCACTCTTTGAAGTCCATCTGTGCCAGAGTCACTGTTGTGGACAACTTGTGTTTAATTAAAAAACAAATTTAAATAATGTCCAGCTGCACTTCAATGAATAAAATATGTCCATTTATTTGTTCCTTATGTTTTTATAAACTGTCACAGAAAACAAACGAGACGAAGAACAACAGTCAGCCACACCACTAGGCGGCAGCACCTGGTCTATATGAAAGGATCTGGGCTGCCATCAAACCGTCAATGAGCAGTTACACGAAAAAAACACTGGCCGTTTCTCAATACTCAAGTACGCAAGTATGTACTTGCGTACTTGCGTACTTGGGAAGTATATATTTGAGAAGTACGCCTCAAATACATATTTACCAAGAACGGGAGTATGTATGATTCTTCAATAGAGCTCCCCAGACCACGTGACGAACACGCAATGCATTCTGGTGGGTAAAGGCAAAATGCCGGTAGTCCCAAGTAGTCCGGCTGTTTAGTTCTTTTTTTTTTAGCTACTATTGACGCACACAAATGAACACAAACACGAAAAAGGGCAACAAATGGAACGGGCGAAGGCAAATGCAGCGGGTCCATATTGAGAGAAAACGCGAAGGAAAAGGCGCGGTATTTGCAGAAGATAGGCGTGAAAGGGCTAGACCCATACGAACTCTCGTGTGGACGTCTGTTGTTAAGGTCCTGCCGAACTTTCAACATATGACAGAACAACCTCATTTCATAACTAACACATCACGCGCATAAAGTAAATGTAAAATGAGGGCAGATTTTTCTCTTACTGAATGTCATTACCAGTCAAACACTGTTGCTGCTGCTATGTTCAGCACTGCCGAGTGTGCAGTGGTGACTTGCTGTAGTTGTAGTTGTAAAATAACATTTTAACCAGTCCTGTGTATTATTAACTATGCTTCATTCCCAACATTATTTCCTGTTCAATATACTACTGTATGTTCTACAATGGAGGTACATGTTCTGTACTTATACATGTTGTCATGCGAACAGGCCCTAGAGGCAAAGTATGCTCTTCTCGTGGAATCGATGTGCCTTACTCATCCCCTACCTTGAGGTGTCATGTCATTTTTCTTCTGTATTGTACATTTAATAACTGTGAATTCAGTTTTGCAGTGCGAACACTGTCTGTTCTTTCAGTGCATTATGTGCAATTTTTCTTTGCTCCTTATTTTTACAAAAAGCCAAAAAATAATTTATTTGCATATAATGGGTAAAACTCATGTACATGAAGGTGAAAAGCATGACATAAAAAGATAATATGGTGATTAAGATATATATTTACAAATCAGTCAGGGTTTACATTGTAAAATGACAGCTTCAGAACAACACTTGGGCACATATTGGTCAGAGCACAGCATATAACAACAATCTCATCAAGTAAAGTCGACCACGACACCGGGCGCACGTCCCATTTAATGTTAAACTTGGTGCGCATACAACCAATAACTCGCTCCACGTGGATCCTGGCGTGAGCTCGTTTCCTGGTCTGTTCCACATCTTTTGCATCCAGTTGTTCCCTGGTGAATGCAGGAATTTTCAGTGTGGCACCCTGCTGTCCACCTGTGTTGTCCATTGGAGCAGCATCCTCCTGACATGTCTGTGCCTCTTGATCTGACAACCCTGTTTCCATCTCAGCTACAGATGAAGTGTTGTCTGATGGTGATAAGAATAAGAAATATTGTTCTTATACAATGTCATTTGAAATCCAAAAAAATCACAAGGTGCTGTAATATTTATCATACAGATGCATTGATCAGTGAATTATCATATCAATTAATTCAGAGATAACAAAGTACTCAAACATTTACCTGAAGGGGCTGCATTGTCCTCATTATTCGCTTGTCCTGCTGATGCTGTTTCCACCCAGTTGAGATTGTTGTTGTGATCTTTTCGAACGGGTCAAAGGTATATTATATTGAAATGATCTTTTTGTTATTATCATCATCATCACCATCATCATTAGCTTTATTATTTTATTTTCTTTCTTCATTTGTTTATCCATTTTCATCTATTTTAATCGTTCGAAATAAAGCTATCAATCAATCAATCTCCTCGTCCTGGCTCTTAACGGTTAAACCTCGATGTGCATCTGAGACATGGCTTGTGCCATTTCTCGTGCCATTTCTCTTCCAAGCCGGAAAACGATAGAAGCCTATTCCTTTGTTCTCTTCGTTTGTGGCGGTCGTGAGCATGACTATGACAATTTACTACGCGGCAGCTCCTCGCCATCTCTTAGTATTCTATACAACAATAATTTAACGCACCGCTCCCGCCGAAGATATGTCATGATATATGTCCGGGCAAAGTCACATTGGTGAGCTCTATTGGAACAGCAGCTACTTCCTTGTTCTACTGTTTGAATTGCGGATGGCCACCTACAGTGTTGATAAATGAACATATGAAATACTTTTAATGCATACACACACACACACACACACATACATATATATATATATATATATATATATATATATATATATATATATATATTATTTTCACATATATATTTATCATCATTTATTAAATTATACAGTACCATGTGGAAAAAGATATATTACAGCATTGTAGAGTAGTGTGTGTATATACATACATACATATATACACACACACGTGTATATACACACACACGTGTATAACAATACACAAAACAATATAACACGTCAACAACAAATCTATGGATCACAACAAGCATCTAATGACAGAGACGTCATGATTTCATCAGGACAGGCCGAGGTAACGCTGCTCTGCGCCGGGCACAGTGAGAGCCAAGTGTGTGTCGAAGCGGAGCTTATGTCATATCCTAATACACAAACCACATTTTTGAATTCTAAATGACTAATTTTTCGCCTCAAATGATCTTAAAACTTTGTTCTGGGACCCAGAAAACTATTTATTTCATTTTTATATTTATATTATCTGCTGCTATGTTCCGCCGAAACATAGTGAGGGAGTACACAAGTACGAACAAGAACGCACAAGTATGGATAATGAGAAATAGCCACTCGCTGCTGCTCTACTGCTGCCTCGTGTGGTCACTTTGTGTCATTGGCTGAAGTGACAAAATCACTCATTTGAACTTAGTGATGGAGGCAGCAGTGGATCAGCAGCTCCTGTGTGTGTGATGTTAAAATCAATGATTTTCTCTATGGGCTTTGGTGTGGGAGAGTGAGTGGTTCCCTCACAGTTACATGATGTAATAAGTTAATTAAGTCCAGTAGAAGGTGAAGTAAATCAGTGAAGCACATGATGGATTTGCTCTGCAGGTATCTTAAAAATGTAAATGGGGCCAGGGCAAGGTGGATTCAAACCGCAGACCTCTGGAGGTGGAAGAGGCCTCACCACTGATTTACTGATTTACTGCCTGTGCTGGAAAACACACAGTCTGTGTTTGAACTCTGGCCTCAGATGTTAACAAGTCTTCAGCTGGTACTTCTTATCTCCTGTGGTGCTCAGCTGATACTTCAGACACACACTTCACCTCCATGTGAGGAACTACACACACACACACACCACTTTTTTGGTTCAGAAAATGTCCGGAAATATTAATCAAACCTTGGAGTAATTATGTTCTCAAACATATTGTTTTTGTCCACAAACCAAATTCACTCTATTGTTTTATAGAGCAAAGAAACGAGAAAATATTAACATTTAAGAAGCTGAAAAACGACAGAAACTAGAAAATATTCACATTTCTATATAGTTATATTTAATGAACAAAAAAGTCATGAAATAATGGAGACAATAATGGATAGATGAATGGATGATGAAAATAATCATGAGTTGCAGTTCTACATTAACAAACCCACACTAAAGTAATATTATTAAAAAAATGTGACTTCAACTTCTACCGAAGACATTTTATGGTAACATACATGTACTTTACAGTACTTTTTAAAAGTGTGTTTAAATCTTACCTGCTGCTGTTGTTGCTGTCTCGTGTGTGTGACTGGCCGCCATTTAGTCACTTTCTCTCACAAACAAAGATGGCGCCGTCAAAACTTAAAAAACAACAACAACAAAATCTTTGAATCAGGTGATAAAATGTGCGGTTAGCTTAGCGACTAGCAGCTAACCGCTGACGCAGGTGAATTAAAACACATCAATGACGTCACACACACTCACCTGCTGCTGAGGAGCAGTCAAACCCGAACATCTGTTCCCGCCAGTAATTTACCTCCCCCCACCTCCCTCACTCTCTCTCTCTCCCTCTCGCTCTCTGCTGCTGAACAAACGTGACACAGTCACATGACAACTACAGGTGTCACATCTTCATGTGGCTGACACTCATCAGGTCCTTCAATTACACAAGATTTATTCACTTTTAAATGATTAAAATGAACTTAAACGAAAACTATGAAAACAAACATTTCATAAAATAAAATAACTTTATTAAACTTCATTAAAACACTATAACAGTTCATTTAACAGTTACATCACAAATTAGACACTTTTATGTATATATGTATACATTCATTCATTTTTTTATTTAATGAGAGTTTGATTTAAATGACATCTAATCAATATTATGAAAACAATATCATTACAAAACATATTATAAAATTAAATAAGTTAATTTAGCAATTAAATCACAAATTAGGTGTGTGTGTGTTTTAAAGGTTCAGTCTGTGAAATTATTTAAACCTCATTGACTTGTGCTGAGTCACATGATGACACAGCATTAATGCTGACATGTCTGTGACCTCAGCTTCACTCCTCACCCATACAAAGTATTCTTGGTTTTTTGTTGTGTTTTTTTTTTGCTTCCTGGAATTGTCGTCGCTGTTGCCACGGTGACGACAAACACTGGACAAAGTATCAGAGAGAGTGTGTGTGTGTGTGTGTGTGAGCAGCTACAAAGAGCCCGACCCACATTGTGGGTCGGGCTCTTTGCTTACTTAGCTCACGCTAATCTGCAATGTCACTGACAGGACCACCCCCTCAGAATCTGCGATGTTTCTGACAGGACTGCCCCCTTTGACGGGACCGCCCCCTCAGAATCTGCGATGTCTCTGACAGGATGATGTTTGTGCTCAGGGGAAAAAAAACGGAAGACATATGGTATTGCTAACAATGGACTTGTGAGTCCTCCCCTTTCATAGAGATTGAAGCCTGGTGTGTGTGTGTGTGTGAGTGCTGTGAAGGTCTCACACACAGTTCAGGGTGAGCAGTTATCAGTCCTGAGTCTCGAGGACACAACAATGTCTCTGATAGTGTGTGTGTGTGTGTGTGTGTGTTTTTGTGTGCGTGTGAAACAGACAGAAATGCTGATGATGATAAAATGAAGGTTAGAGAAAAATGTAACCTTCAGTTTGTCTCCTTGGGA
Organism: Solea senegalensis; assembly: GCF_019176455.1. Taxonomy (NCBI): domain Eukaryota; kingdom Metazoa; phylum Chordata; class Actinopteri; order Pleuronectiformes; family Soleidae; genus Solea; species Solea senegalensis. Next base: position 29,603 of record NC_058021.1, on the reverse strand, counting down.
AAAAATCAGAGACACCAGAGAACTGCGCTGTCCATCATCATCATCATCATCATCACCGCCATCATCATCATCATCATCATCACCATCACCATCATTATCATCATCACTACCATCATTGTCATCATCACCATCATTATTATCATCATCACCACCATCATCTTCACCTTCATCTTAAAGGTGACATAGAATGCTTGTATCACACATATATGTTAGTTATGGAGGTCTACTTACATATATTAACTTGTTTTCATGATTAAAAACCTCCTAATCGCTGCAAACGAGCCGATCAAAATATCTCCTCACTGATGCTCTCGTCAGCCGCGCTGTTTCAGACCAAAACCACACCCCCAGAATGTGGACTGTGTTGTGATTGGCCAGCCAACGAGAGCTTTCCCACTGTCCTGTGATTGGCCAGGTACCTGGAAGTGACGTAATAGATAGGCCAGCTCTAAGATACACAGCTCCCCCTCTGGCACGGTGGATGCTTGGCATCACAGCAGCTACAACGAGTAGTTCTTCTTCTGCGGTTGAATGTACGCAACCGGATGTGCCCGGACTAGTGCCCGCACCAGGAGGCGCTACGGTTGTGAGAGGAGTGATGAGGATTTCTGATGACGACATCAAATTAAGGAAGTGCCGATCCGCTTGGCAGAGCCCAGGAAAACAATACAACACAATTTTCTCAGCAGTGGCTGAACTGTTGTTCTGAAACGTTAGGGTTTCATAAACGAGGTAATGACGCAGATACACACACACAAACGCAGCGTTAATTGGAGCTTCCAGTCTATGTGGCCTTTAATGATCACCATCATCTTCACCTTCATCATCATCATTATCATCATCACCATCATCATCATCATCACCATTATCATCACCATCACCACCACCACCACCACCACCACCATCATCATCACCATCATTATCATCACCTTCATCTTTATCATCACCATCAACTTCACTTTCATCACTACCATCATCATCACCATCATTATCATCATCATCATTATCATCACCATCATCATCACCGCCACCATCATCATCATCATCATCATCACCATCATTATCATCATCACCATCATCTTCACTTTCATCACCATCATCATCATCAGCATCATCATCTTCACCTTCACCATCATTATCATCATCATCATCATCATTATCATCATTATCATCATTATCATCATTATCATCATTATCACTATCACCATCATCTTCACCTTCATCACCATCAGCATCAGCATCATCACCTTCATCATCATCGTTCGATGTCTTCATGCTAACAACGCTAACACCTGTAGTGAGGAAGAGGACAAAGATATAAGTACACACACACACAGACACACAGTCGTAGTTGTCTGAAGTTTTGATTTAAGGTGGATTTTCACTGATGTTCACATTAACTGAGTCAGCTGAGTGTGTGTGTGAGAGAGAGTGCGTGTGTTTGTGTATGTGGATCACTGAGTTCCCTCTGTCCTCATTGAAGCTGTCACCTCTGCACCAATCACAGCTCTCTGTGGTGTTGGAGAGTCACAGTGTGTACGATCAGGTGATGATGATGAAGATAATGAAGATGAGTGTTTCAGGATCAAATTGCAGGAGAAGATTACTGTGGTGATGAGACAGGAAGTGTGTGTGTGTGTTTTATGGCTCTGTGTCACTGACATTTAAAAAAAGGAAGACAGTGAAGTGAGGAGGAGGAGGTGAAGGTTCTCACTGTAAATCAAACCTGAGAAAGTAAAGTTGTAGTATGTGATGTAGGTGTATGTGCAGACACACCTGTGTTTCAGGGTCACCACACATTTACAGGTGTTTACAAAGAGCTGTTGGTCAGCGTGGTTTTCTCTCCTGCTGGTGTTTTTACTTCACCCCAATACTGTCATCACTTTTTTAGAATTTTGACCCTGACATGGATTTGAACGCGCAGCTTTCTGATCACGCACACTCATGCTTTTCATGTAATCTTCAATATTTTTTGTGTTTTTGACCACATGCTCTGTCTGGCCATCTGTGTGTGTGTGTGTGCGCGTGTGCATGTGTGTGCATGTGTGTGTGTGTGCGTGTGTGTGTGTGTACAGTATACATGGTCAGATGGTCTGTCTAGACGTGTGTGTGGGTTCAGGGTGTGATGGATCTGAGGGTCAGACTCAGGTCTGCTGGACAAGACATCGTCTACAGCCTGTGTGTCTGTGTGTGTGTGTGTGTGTGTGTGTGTGTGTGTGTCTGTGTGTGAACAAAAACACACACACACCTACTGATGTCCAGCCTCCCACACGTCTCATAATCAACACACAGACGGCCAGACAGACACTATGACCTGGGAACACACACACATACACACACACACGTGTGAAACATGAGTAATTGTGTGAATCACTCTGTCAAAGTCAGAAAGTTAAGTGGAAGTCTGCTCTGACTGTGTGTGTGTGTGTGTGTAACTTTAAACAGCTGTTGTTACCATGACAACCAGCTTCACGAGTCACGTCTCTGACCTCAGTTCCAACATGGCCGCCACTGCACATGATGACAGTATCATGTTCTCCGTCACCTACAGGAGAATGGCTCCACTGTCAGTGTGAGGGAACCATAAACACTGTGACACCACTGTGAGGTCAAGAGGTCACAGCACAGTGACCTCATGCACCTGTCTGACATGTGTGTGTGGTCCCTAAAGACAGCAGAGAATCGCTGATACCAGCTTTATTAGTGCAGGCCTCTTTGTTTCCTCTCCTTTCCTCGTCTTCTTTCCTTTTCTCTCCTCTCCTTCTCTCTTCTTGTGTCCTCATTTCTACCCCCATATTTCCTCTCCTAATCTCCTTTCTTGTCCTCCTCTCCTCTCTCTTTCTTCCATAGCTCCTCCCCTCTTTTCCTCCCTGGTCTCCAGTTCAGTGACATCATGAGGTCTCAAACGTCTGATTGTCCTTGAATGCACCACGCTCAGGTCCAAACATGAGCGCGGATCAAACCGGACACATGAGGCTGAGAATGAGCCTTCAGGGTGTCAGCTGACCTGGAGCTGTGATGACATCATCACACTGATGATGTCATCACCTCAGTGTTTCCTGATCAACTTTGGTGTTTGTGTTTTTTGGTGTTTGAGGCGGGTGAAGTGAGGTGAAGCATCCCGTCTGACCCTGAGGCTCACACACACACACAGGTCTGATGGTCTCTGCAGAGCTTTATTTTGTTGCTTCCTGGTGGAACGTTTCCAGCTCTCGTTGTTTGGGGGGATTTTCCTGATGATGGAAATTTAAAAAAAAAGAAAAGGAAAGTGCAGCTCGTTGAAATCTCACAGGAAGCTGAGGGAACCACCAGTCACGGTAACAACCGCACAACGGAACTAAAGGTGTTTTTACAACAAATGTGACTTCACACTCAGTAAGCTTATTAGCATGTTAGCATGTCACACTAACACCCATCTAAGATCAGTTGATGCTAAGACCTGAGCACATTAGCATGATGAGACAAATGCAACGTGACTAAAGTTCGTTAGCTACAACCCGACTTCTTACATTGTCATGGTTGATGTTAGCTTACTGTTTTACTAGCATCAGCCAACACCAACAAAGTTTCCAACAGGAACTACAGCAGTGTGAACGGGGGGGCGCTGTAGTGACGACAACAACATCAACAATAAGAGATGAAACCTGTGTGCTGAGGTCAGAGGTCAGGCTGAACCTGCTGGTTTACACCTGAACACCAAGAAAAACAGACAGAATAGTCCTTTAACTGACAGTGACCTCTGAATGACCTGTGACCTTTGAGACAGTAAAAGAGACAGCTGCTGTTTGTCTCAGTGAGGCGGGGACAGACGGGGGAGGGGCCACATGTCCTCAGAGGACGACAGCGAAGAGAAGAAAGAAAATGACTGTGACGTTGAATTATCAACAGATGTTTCCACTGCAAACCAAACACAACGTTCACAGAGACACACACAGAGCTCAGGCAAAAAAAAAGAAAGAAGCTAAGGCTAGCCAGTGCTAGCATTAGCAACAGCAGTCAATAAACTGACGTTTTACTCACGTAAACATTGTAGCCAGCAGCCATCTTAGAATCCTTTGCCAGGGTTCATGAGGTCGTCCAGGGGGTGTTCCTGTGTTAGACACGCCCCCTCAGAAACTACAAATGAAACACACTATGAAGTACCATAGTTAGCACACATTAGCTCAGAGGACAGAATGGTTCTACGTTGTTGGGTGAAACTTTTTCTTCTTCGTGTGATAATTTCAGACAGACAGTTGTTACACAGAGAGGTGAAACACTGCCCCCTACAGGAACACTTCAGTAAGAGTGAGTGAAGTGATGTTCAAACTATAAACAATATTCTATCATGACTATGCAATAACTGTTCACAGAATTTCAAAATAAAAGTGTTTGTTTTCAACAACAATAAAAACATATCTATGAATCAAATAAATGTATCTGTTAATTTTTAAAAAAAACAACCATAAATAAATAAATAAATAAATCATATCTTGACATCGACCTGATGACCACATGTGGCCAACGGTTTAGATCACTAACACAAGACGTTAAAGCTTCCACTGAACATGTTGGACTGTTCCTTTAAAGCCATGAGAAAAGTGTGTGTGAGTATGAGAGTGAGTGAGTGTGAGTGTGTGAGTGTGTGTGTGTGTGTGTGTGTGTTTGACAGGTCCACAGGGAGCGCTGAGTCACTCTCTCTCCGGTCGACCTGTTGGTGTGTTTCATGTCTGGGAAACACATCGGAACTGAACACTCACACACACACGCACATGCACACACACACACACACACACATGCACTCACGCACACACACACACACGCTGAAAGCGAATGAATGAGGAAAATCTGTGTGGAAAAAAAGTAAATAAAAGAAGAAAATGGCGCACGTTTTTCTTCCCTGTTGTTTTCAGTGAGTGACCTACAGGTGGAGCCACTGAGCTTCATGTATCTGTGTGTGTGTTTCTTCAACACCTTCACACAACACAACTGCATTGCCGTGGAAACGACACAGTGACTGCAACGTAAACAAATGTCACCACCTTTACGTTTATGTAACGCTCTTCAGCGCCACTTAGCTTGCCATGTGACTCACACACACACACAGCTCTGACTCACACACTCTCACACACACACACACACTCCAGCAGCCAACTCTCTTCGCGATTGTCCTCGTCTCTGCGTCGCTTCGCAGGTACCAATGAGCTCATAGAGTGGTGGGGGGGCCTCCAGTCACATGACCCCAGCAGCAGATGAGCACCAATATGCCCGTCATGAGCAGATGTGTGTGTGTTTACTGAGTGACAAGGACAATTCCTTGCCACGTCCCCGCAAACACCTCCACACCTGAGTGAGGACAGGAAGTGTGTGTGTGTGTGTGAGAGTGAGTGTGTGAGTAGTGGGGCTTTTCTCTTGTGGGTGGGATTTGTTGACAGCTCCTATTTATTGCTGACCAATCAGAGGGCTGCTCAGGTCTATAAACAGCCAATTAGAGGATTTATAATCCAGAGCATCAACTGTCATCACTGTGTGTATGTGTGTGTGTGTGTGTGTGTGTGTGTGTGTGTGTGTGTGTGCATGTACGTGTGTGTATGCATGTGTGTGTTCATAATAAAAGTGATGTTAGTGTCAGACCAGAATAAACTGGACCACATTTATCTACAGGCTTTTTTTCCCACACGCATTCATTCATCGATTCATTCATCATGAACCCGTGACAGGAGGGAGACAATTGGTTTGTGACAAAAGGGGAGGGGCCTGCGTCATGCAGAGATGCAAAAAAGACAAAAAAAAAAAAAACGCCAAGAAGTGACGTAGAAACACATACGCAGTGTGTGTGTGAGACAGACGACACAGAAGAAGATGGAGGGATTCTCTTATCCGTCCGTCCGTTCATCCACACCCGCTGCCTGACATTTCCTCTCCATCCTCACACAGCTGCTGCTGAGTGGGCCTCACACACACACACACACACACACCCACACACACACACACACAGTTGCAGATAGCATCACACCCCTGATTTCCCATGGTGCATTGTAAACAGAACACACCCGTCCGCCTGTGGCACCACTTCAGACAACACACGCTCATCCAAACATCACTGACTTACACACACACACACACACACAACTGAAGCTCATCCAGGGAGCAGAGCATTTTTTATGATCAAGATGATTTTGGAGAGAAACAGTGAAATCTGTGACTGACCTTCAACACTTAGCCTAGCTTAGCACAACGTCAGGAAACCAGTCACTCTCCAAAACTAAACCTCATAGAGAATATCATTGATTTTAACATCACACACACAGGAGTTGTTGATCCACTGCTGCCTCCATCACTAGGTTCAAATGTATGATTTTGTACAATTCGGCATTTAAAAGTCTTCATTTACATTGAACTCAGTGAAACAAAGTGACCACACAAGGCAGCAGAGGACCAGCAGCTCCTGTGTCCCTGCAGCTAAAATCACTGATTTTTTCAATGAGGTCTGGTGTGGGAGAGTGAGTGGTTTATAAAGTCTGTTTCACAGTGAGATAAAGACGTGAACGTGAACTTAAAGATATATCTTGGACATAGGTGAAGTGTCAGGGTTGATTTCTCGTGTCTGTGAACGTGTGATGACATGATGAAGTGATTTCAGTTCAGTTCAGTTGAACATGGTGTGAACTCAGAGTGAGACTGAACACAATAGACAGTTTGAGGAGAACAATAGAGTCTGTACTGACTGATGTTTCGCAGCTGTGAAGCTCATCAGAGGTTTTATCAGCCTGTCAGACGACACTGAGGGCAGCGCCGGCCCTTCTCGTCCCCACGGAACACTCCGCTCCTTGGGGAGGTCAGAGGTCGGCATCTTCCTCGAGGACACTCCACCACGGCTTCACACTCTGAGGGGAAATGAAAAGCAGGAGACAGAAAAAATAAAATCCAGATCTTCTGCTTTAAACTTTTATTTCTCCAGGGGGGTGGGGGCTCCGCCCTGCTGCACACACACACACACGTCTGTCAGTTTTTCATCACTCATCTTTCTCACGTCTTCTTTCTTCAGTTTGTGGATCATGTGGTCGAGAGGAATCAAAGAAACTCCGTCTGTTTGAAACACACACACACGCAAACACACCAACCTCCTCCAGGACAAACTCATGGTTCTTCAGCTTCATCAGAGGAACATCATCACAGAGAAGGTGAAGGTCCATGTGAGCTGGAACACATGAACACATGAACACATGAACACATGAACACGTGAACACATGAACATCTGAACACATGAACACATGAACACATGAACACATGAACATCTGAACACATGAACACATGAACACCTGAACACATGAACATGAACACATGAACACATGAACACCTGAACACATGAACATGTGAACACATGAACACCTAAACACATGAACGTCTGAACACACAAACATTTTAAATCACATTCACTGACAGTCGTATGCTGGGCCGTTCTAAACCTCTATGAGACCTATCTTCTTCTTTTCCTTTCGGCTGCTCCCTTCAGGGGTCGCCACAGCGAATCAACCTCCTCCATCTCACCCTGTTCTCTGTATCCCCCTCTCTCACACCAACTAACTTCATGTCCTCTTTCACTACATCCATAAACCTTCTCTTTGGTCTTCCTCTAGACCTCCTGCCTGGCAGTTCCAACCCCAGCATCCTTCTACCAATATACTCACTATCCCTCCTCTGTACATGACCAAACCATCTCATTCTGGCCTCTCTGACCTTATCTCCAAAACATCTAACATGTGCTGTTCCTCTGATTGACTCATTCCTGATCTTCCTCATCTTCGTCACTCCCAAAGAGAACCTCAACATCTTCATCATCTGCTTCCTGTCTTTTCCTCAGTGCCACTGTCTCTAGACCATACAGCATCGCTGGTCTCACCACTGTCTTGTATATCTTTCCTTTTATTCTGGCTGATACTCTTTTATCACACATTACCCCTGACACTTTTCTCCACCCATTCCAACCAGCTTGAACATGTTTCTTCACCTCTTTTCCACAATCTCCACTGCTCTGGACTGTTGACCCTAAATACTTAACATCCTCCACCTTCTTTATCTCCACTCCCTGTAGCCTCATGGTTCCACTTAGGTTCCTCTCATTCACACACATATATTCTGTATTGCTGCGACTAACCTTCATTCCTCTCCTTTCTAGAGCATATCTCCACCTCTCGAGCTTTTCCTCCACCTGGTCTCTGCTCACACCACAGATCACAATGTCATCTGCAAACATCATAGTCCATGGAGATTCCTGTCTAACCTCATTTGTCAGTCTGTCCATCACCACCGCAAACAAGGAGGGACTCAGAACCGAACCCTGATGTAGTCCCACCTCCACCTTGAACTTCTCTGTCACACTTACAGCACACCTCACCACTGTCTCACAGTTGGCATACATGTCCTGCATCAGTCTAACATACTTCTCTGCCACTCCAGACTTCCTCATGCAGTACCATAGTTCCTCTCTCGGCACCCTGTCATAGGCTTTTTCCAGATCTACAAAGGCACAATGCAGCTCCCGTTGACCTTCTCTGTATTTCTCTACCAGCATTCTTAAAGCAAATACTGTATCTGTAGTACTCTTTCATGAAACCATACTGTTGCTCACAAATGCTGACTTCTGATCTCAGTCTAGTTTCTTTCCCATAACTGAATTGTTTAGAAGAAGGGTCTTTGGAAGAATCTCTCGTTTCTTCCAAATGATGTTATTCCAAATGATGTTATTCATTTGTTCATTTGATGATTTTAAAGCAGTAATAAAGCACTTTTGTGATTGAGTGAGAAATAAAGTGACCTTGTGTGTGACCTTTGGTGGTATCACCTGATCAGTCCTCCCCCTCTCACTCACAGTGGAACATCAGTGTGTGTAACAAATGTCAGTTAACTGACAGACAGTTGGCATTTCAACCTTCAGGAAATAAATATTATATCCATGTTTCTGTGTGAGTTTAATGTAAAATAAGGTGAATTTGAAGTGTTTGAAGGTTAATTTAAGGTCACAGAGAAAAACAAGAAGAGTTCAAATGTAAATAAAGGCCATTGCTACACAAATGCTAATGCTAATGTAATGCTTGGAGGCGTCCGTAATGAAGAGCAGCAAAAAAATAAAGAAAACAAAGAAAACATGTTTGTGGCAGAGCTACAAGTTATCAATGCTAACATCTGTGGCTAACATCTGGAGCTCGTTTACAGCTACCGTAGCACGCCTGTAGCTAACGCTAATGTCTGTCAATCATCTGTGGCAACATCTGGAACTAATGTTTAACATCTACAGCTAATATCTGTTTATAACTGCATCTACAGCTAATGTCTGTAGAACATTGTGATTAGCATCTAACTTAGCTCATGTCAGCTAATGTCTGACTAATGTTGCTTCACTGTTTATATAAACAAAATACTGCTAACCACTGGTGTAGCTAACACTGGCTAATTATATTCATATACTGTACATATATACAGACATATATATATATACATATATGTATATATTGATGTATATATGTATATATATGTATACACATCAATATATACATATATGTATATATTTATACCTGTGTGTATAATTGACAGTAGAACAAGGAAGTCGGTGATGTTCTAACTGCAATGATTGTACACCTCTGTCCTTGTGTACTTCTGTGTAGTTCTCTGTCTTGTGTACTTCTCTGTTCTTGTGTACTTCTGTGTACTTGTGTACTTCTGTCTTGTGTACTTTTCTGTACTTGTGTAATTCTCTGTACTTGTGTACTTCTCTGTCTTGTGTACTTCTCTGTGCTTGTGTACTTCTCTGTCCTTGTGTACTTCTCTGTACTTGTGTACTTGGTAAGTATGTACTGCAGTCGTACATTGTGCATTGTGGGCCGCGGCTGCTTTAATGTGAAACTCAGCTGCTGCACAACACCTCTGTGTGTGTGTGTGTGTGTGTGTGTGTGTGTGTGTGTGTGTGTGTGTCTCCATCTGGAACATCAGGAAGTGTTTTCCAAATAAAATTCCAACTGGACGTCATATGAGGGAGTCCCTGTGTGTGTGTGTATAATAACAGTAACAATATAATCAGAATATCAGATTATTAGATTAGATTCATATCTTAGTTTTTGTAGCATCACTAAAAATAAATTGCTGAGTCATTGTCAGTGTTTGTCATTGGTTTAAACAGAAGTGTGCCCTCTGCTAGTGAGGTCAGGTCACGGGTGAGCGACCTGAGAACACAACCCTTCAAAATAAAAGTCTGCCTCTGACCTCAATGTCAGTGTTAGGTTTCCTTATATTAGTCCTTCATATTAAAGTGTCTGTGTTTGACATTAGGCTGGAGAGTCAGAGGACTCCCACACACACGTGCACACACACACACACACACACCAGATGTTGGGGAATAAGGGACACTTAAAGAGCGGGTTAGTTACGTACATCCGAATTTCTCTCACACACACGTCGGGTTCAGCACGGAGGCAGCCAACTGAGAGAGACAGACAGACCGACAGACAGAGAAACACAGAGAGACAGACAGAGCTAGTGTTTCCTGGTGCATTAAAGGACCAGTGTGTAAGATTCCAGTGAAGTTATTTATATTTGTACAAGCCTTTATTTTGAAATCCAGAGTGGGCGTGTCTGAAGGCCACTGTAGTCTTCTTCACGAATGCAACATGCAACGTCACCAACAGATGGCGCTGAATCCCACGCTGACACAGTCTGTACTTAAATGTTTGTTGACTGAATGAAGGACTGACAGATCGGTGACCTCTGACCTCCTCTGTGTCTGTGTCACGATATCCTGTAAGAGACAAAGAAGACATGTGACCCTGGAGGCTGATCAATCACACCTGAGCTTCTCTCCCCCTCCTCCCCCACATAAACCTGTTGGTCTGCATCTGCCTGAAGACTCTGTCGCCGTCCACATGCGTCACATTTCCTCGAATTCAGTAAACAGCTCATTCCATCTATCTGCTCTACTCTGAGAGAACAAGAGATGTCGGTCGCCCAGCAGCAGCTTCTCCTACATGGTCTTACCTCTGCAGAAGCAGCAGCAGCTTAAGCAGCAGCTTAAGCAGCAGCAGCAGCAGCAGCAGCAGCTTAAGCAGCAGCATTACATTACATGTCATTTAGCAGATGCTTTTATCCAAAGCGACTTACAAGGGAATTGAGTACAACCTGCCATAGATAAAGACGTGATCATATGACGCAGATATCATAGACTTAAGTTTCCTGTATTATGAAAGACCAGCAGGTGGAGCTGATTCTGCAGTTAGCGATTATGGAGAACATCACCTGACATTTCCTCCAAAATAAAACAACAGTGTCACGTTACTTTCAGCATTTTGAGTTTTATTTTGTCATCTGGATACACTTCCTGTCTGTTCATGTACGTGTGTAATTTACAGATCTGCTGCCACCCAGTGGTCACAAACTATAAAGATATAGCTTTCAACCACTTTTAAAGGGGACATATTATGCAAAATCAACTTTTCAATACTTATATTTGGGACTCTGGAGGCCCTACCAGTCGCCAAAGTGTGGAAAAAGAATACTCAGTCATTTTTTCGCGGTCCCCCTTAGTGTAAGTATAGGCGATAAAACATACGATGTTGAATTCCCTGCGCTTATGACGGCAGCATGCACATTTCACCGCAAATGTTACCGCCCCACCAGTAAGTTTACCTCAAGAGCTCCACCTTAGCTCCACCTTGTCCCTATAAAATGCGAGAGTGCAGGCGAGGGAGGAAGAGCGGTATTATGTCAACGCGGAAGGACAAGTGTGCTGTTCGTGGCTGCACAGTGGAGCACAGTGTTTTACACAAACTTCCAGCCTCAGAGGATTTTATATATGAAGCAAATGTGCCGGATAAAGTCAGCAAACGTGTGTTCGCACCACGTCGCATCAGACTGCGGCCAGCGGTTGCCGTATTTAGTCAGCGAACGTATTTCACCAAAAGTACAAACACACACATTTTTAAGAAAAGGTCACATAGAGCTCATAACTGACCATTCTGACACGTCCTAATTAAAAATATTTGTTCGGTACGTCCTCCATGACCGGAGCACATACTCAGTCTGATACAGTCACATACAGTCGCAGTTTATTCAGCTCGCCGCTGGCGATCAACGGTGCTGCACTCTCTGTGAAATTCTGTTAAAAAGAAATAGGGACAGCACCGCTGATCGCCCCCGCTGATCGCCAGCAGCAAGCTGCCTAAACTGCCGCTGTATGTGACTGATCGCCAGTTCCGGAGCATACAGTCACCGGTCTGATACAGTCACATACAGCAGCAGTTTATTCAGCTCGCCGCGCAGTCAGCAGTGCTGTCCCTAAGTGTTTTTAACTGATTTACAGTTCGGCACTGTTCGGCTTGATCCTTATGTAGGACGTCTCTTCTGCGCACGCTGCCATGTTGATATTGTCAGAGAACTAGTGGAGGGAGGGGGAGAGGAATGGAGCGGAGGGAACAGGAGCTGAGCGAGTGAGCGCAGTAAAAAGGACAAATCAAAAACCCCCTGGAAGAAGTGGGTGTGTGTTTGCCTGTGTCTCATTTGCATATAAAGGGACCATGCACAAAACAGAGCATTCTGAAAGGGGCGGGTTTAGCAGGGTTATTGAACTGCTATGATGCTTCATCCTTATGGCATTTTGACCAAAGCATGTCACTGACATGTTCATTAGGACACCAGGGAACTATTTTAATGGGGGATATAGGGTATAATATGTCTCCTTTAAAGAGGCCATAGCATGGTCCTATCTCACTTCTATGTGAGATATGGAGGTGTACTTGCAAACATGAAGTGGTTTTTATGGTCAAAAACACCCAAGCCGATGTAAAGGAGGATGCACCACTAGCAATGATCAAAACATTGAGTAATGTCGTTGTCATGACCCCTCATCGTAATCTCTCACATTTGATCTGGAGTCTGACCCAGAGTCAGAAGACACTGTGACAAGTGAAAGACTGCTGCAGGACGCCTGTAGCTTCGATAACTTTGTGGTTACCGAGATGATAAACACAAATACATGCAAATGACCGTGTAGCTTAGCCTCTAGCCGGCTATCGCTACTACTAAACGACAGAACAAGCACACAAAGACAGTTACGTACTGTTTACAGGAGTGGTGAGACTCACCAGTGACGTAATTAGTCAACGGAAGTGCCGTTCGGCTTCGTAGAGCTCATGAAATCAAACCCTGCGGACTTTTAGGGCTTCATAGACGAGGTGATGACGCAGACACAAAAACACAGCGTCAATTGGCACTTCCGGGCTATGGCCTCTTTAATGAAATAAATTGCGTTATTTTTTGTGTTAACATTTTATTAACATTTTATTTTCTCCGCCAATCAGGACACTGTGTTCTGAGCCACCGCCCGCGCCTCCAGCAGCTCACTGATGATGTCATCACTGTAGGACAAGGTGTCCCGCAGCACCTGCACAGTGTGCTGGCCAATCAGAGGTGGGGGCGTCGGCCCAACAGGACCGAAGCTGCTGTATCGAACGGCTGGACCTGAGGGCGGAGACAGAGAGTTTCCATGGAGATGGGAGTGATGACAACCTTCATCACCTGTTGCCAAGACGACATGAGAAACTGTTTGAACTTATCTGTTGCCACCTAGAGTCACAAAAAATATAAAAATGTCAACCCTGTGTGTGTGTGTCTGTGTGTGAGAGACTCTGTGTGTGTGTGTCTGTCTGTGTGTGTGAGGGAGAGAGAGTCTGTGTGTGTGTGCCTGTGAGAGAGAGTCAGTGTGTGTCTGTGTCTGTGAGAGAGAGCCTCTGTGTGTGTGCGTGTGTCTGTATGTGAGAGAGAGTGTGTGTGTGTGTGTGTGAGAGAGTCTGTGTGAGAGAGTCTGTGTATGTGGCTGCGTGTGAGAGAGTTTGTGTGTATGTGGCTGCTGAGAGTTTGTGTGTGTGTGTCTGTGTGTGAGAGAGCCTGTGTGTGTGTCTGTGAGAGAGCCTGTGTGTGTGTCTGTGTGTGTGTGAGAGAGCAAGCCTGTGTGTGTGTCTGTGTGTGTGAGAGAGAGAGTCTGTGTGTGTGTGTCTGTGTGTGTGTGTGTGTGTCACCTGTCATGTCACACTCAGGTCACAGTGTTTTTTCATAATTGAGAACAAACTTTTCTTTGTCAGACTTTTTCTCATTCACAGATAAACATCTTTATTTTTCTTTCCGGAACATTCAGTCTTTCACGCACAGCCTCAGGGGTGTGTGTGTGTGAGGCAGCGTCGCTGTAATGCCTGACAGTGGGCATGTTTAAAGTTTACCAGAGCAGCATCCTTACGTTACAGGTTTGACCCATGGAGTAGGAGGAGCTTAATCAGATGTGAGTGTGCATGTGTGTGTGTGTGTGTGACTGAGTGTCTGTGTGTGTATGTGTGTGTCTCCTGGTTCTGAACAAACTGTTTATTTTGGGAAACTCACAACAAGCTTTTTTTAGATCACTAATGAGCTGAACTCTCACAGTGTGTGTGTGTGTCTATTATAAAACATGAGCTGTTCATTTAGTCTTTTCTCTTCAGACATGCACACGCGCGCGCACACACACACACACACACACACACACACACGCTTGTAGTTGTTTACTAAACAGAGAATAAAAACATGAATAGAAAAGCACTTTGTTAAAGTGGTGAATAGTGTGTGTGTGTGTGTGTGCATGTGTCTGTGTGAGTGTGCATGTGTCTCTATGTGTGTGTGTGTCTCTGTGTGTGTACGTGTCTCTGTGTGTGTGTGTCTGTCTGTGTGTGTGTGTACCTGGCACACTGACACGTCCTGCTGTTGGATGCTTCACTTCCTGTATTAGGTTGTTGTGTTTTACCTGTAAACAAACAAACAGGTCAGCTGATCACAGGTGAACAGTGGCCACATGATTCAGTGTTTGTGTTTTTTTTTTGTCTGTGTCGACTTCACGTAAAAACAATCTTTTATTTTATATGTTATATAAATCCTACACACACATATACATCTGTAGGCGGAAGAGTCAAAACTCTGATCGATGGCTTTAATTTAAATATCAGAGACGAATGAAGGAACACTGTTACATCTATTACACACACACACACACACACACACACACACACACAAGGCTTAGGTGGTCAGTGTGAACTGATCTCCACGTTTGTGTCTGAGAACAGGAAGTGGAGAGAGAGTGTATGATTACATACGTGTGGGTATTTGTGTAAATCTATCTGCTTGTTTTGCAGGATATCATTACATCCATATGGTCATCTCTCACACACACCCACACACACCCACACACACACAGATAAAACAACCTGTCCTAAAACTGAAACCTGAAAGTTTGTCAGTTGTGATGAACACACACTTCACTGATCTAAACCGATCTAAAGTGCTCTAACACCAGTCTAATACTGCTCTAAACTGCTCTCAACTGGTCTAAAACTGCTCTAAACTGCTCTCAACTGGTCTAAAACTGCTTTAAAACTGGTCTAAACTGGACTAAAACTGGTTTTAATTGATTTTAACTGCTCTAACCCACTCTAAAACTGCTCTAAACTGGTCTAAGCTGGTCTAAAACCAGTCTACACTGGTCTGAAACTGGTCTAAAACATTCTGAAACTGGTCTAAAACCAGTCTACACTGGTCTAAACTGGACCCACCTGTGTATGGCAGGTGGAGGTCACATGATGGATCTGGTCTGAGTGAGTCTGTGGTGACCATGTTAACACTGGACTCTACTCTCACTCTCATTTGTGGGTGGGACTCAGAGAAAGAGGAGGAGGAGTCAGGTGAAGCAGGATTATCAGATTAACTGAGCAGTAACTTCAATTAATCTGATAATCCTGTGTATTTATAAGAAGAATCATTTGATGCAGGGTTAACCAATTGACTGATCAATAACTAAGTTCCTTTTCATCATGACGATGATGAGGATGATGATGAAGATGAAGATGAAGTTCAGAGTGGTCTATACACATACCATTAAACCACTTCCTGTCACTCTGAACCACTTCCTGTCACAGGAGAATTTGAACTACAGAGATAAAGGTCACAAACATGAAGGTCACAGAGATTAAAGGTCACAGAGATGAAAGGCCACAGAGATTAAAGGTCACAAACATGAAGGTCACCGAGATTAAAGGTCACAGGACATGTCAGGGCTGAGGTGTCAGGTCATGTGATTTGACAGGATGTGACCTCACATGTGTCTGTTTCAGTTCATTTACTGAAAATGTCTAAAAATAACCAGAGAACAGCAGCGTCTCTCTCTCTCTCTGTTCTGTCCATTCTTTATTGTCATCCGTCTCTCTCTCTCCGAGTGTCACTCTTTAATTGGCCCCATGGGAAAGTATGCAGACACATTTTGATTTGATTATCTCTCACAAACCAAACTACATTCCATTCCAGCTCCAACAAACAGAGCGTGTGGGGGGGAGGAGGTGGAGGCAGAAGACGAGGAGGAGGAGCCAGAGCCAGGCAGTGTCTCAACAGTGTGCCAATCAAATCACAGCACACACCCCTGATGTAGATAAAGACACGACCATGTGGTGTAGATAAAGATGCGATCATGTGACATAGATAAAGAAGCGGTCATGTGACGTAGATAAAGGCGCGATCATGTGACGTAGATAAAGACGCAATCATGTGACGTAGATAAAGACGAGATCATATGACACAGATAAAGACACGGTCATGTGATGCAGATAAAGACAAGATCATATGACAAAGATAAAGACACGGTCATGTGACGCAGATAAAGACGAGATCATGTGACATAGATAAAGACACGGTCATGTGACACAGATAAAGAATGCGATCATGTGATGCAGATAAAGACGTGGTCATGTGACACAGATAAAGACACGGCCATGTGGCGTAGATAAAGATGGGTTAATGTGACGCATGAATAAAGGCGTGATCATGTGGCGGCGGTCATGTGGCGATAAAGGCGATTATGTTAAGCAGATAAAGACGTGTTCATGTGGCGTAGATAAAGATGCGGTAATGTGACGCAGACAGACGCGATCATGTGGCGCAGATAAAGTGATCATGTGACGCAGATAAAGTGATCATGTGACGCAGATAAAGACGTGATCATGTGACATCGATAAAGACGCGATCATGTGATGCAGATAGACGCGATCATGTGACGTAGATAAAGACGCGGTCGTTACTCTGCCTCCACTCCTCCTCCTCCTCCCATTGATGACTGTCAACACACAGTCGCTCTGAGGTCACACAGTCACGCCCAGGGTCTCCTAATCACCCCAACACATCCTCAGCTCTCACATCAGTCACTTCAGGACAGACAGAGACGTTGTCTTTACGTCACATGCTGATTCCACAGTTTTTAAGAAAGTTTCCTGGAACACTTTGACATGATGGACAGGCTCAGCCCAGGAGAGAAGAGAGAGGAAACCACGCTCACGTCAGTCTTTCACTGTCTGTGAGTTTGCAGACGTCCACGGGACTTCAATGTCCTCACATGTATTTGAGTGAAAGCACAGGCATGAGCAAGCACACACACACAAACGGAGTGTCTCCATCTTTGTGAAGGTCAACACTAACGTGACGTCGTTCACGGCCTCACAAAACTCCCACAGCGGAGGAGGTGACATGTGATATTAAAGTGAATGGGGCTTAAATACGCCATATTTGTATAGAAGTGTCAGACACATCTGTGTTAGCTTAGTATTAGCTGCAGGAGACGAGTGACAGGTTGTGTCACTAGAGAAGTCGTCCCCCTCACGCTCAAACAGGAACCTTTCTCTTATGGGGGGTCACATCGGTTAGTGTTTGTGTCTGTGTGTGTGTCTGCGTGTCTCTGAGCGTGTGAGCGTGTGTGTCTGTATCTGGCCACCATAGAACATTTTCAGCATCTAAATCTGGGACACATCGTTCCTACGTCTGGTTTGAGGAAAGAAACAAATAGTTTTCATTTTATCAGTTTAAAAACTGCAAGATAAAGAAAAGTTAAAAAAAAAACAGCCCACCCTGACACAGACACACACACAATTTCCACAGCTGTCATGAAGGATGATTAATGAGTGGACGCAGCAGAAGAAGCACATGTGTTCTGAGGAGCTCACTGACACATTTCTCCATTAATCAACTCATGAGCGGTCAGCCTGTCACACTAACGAGGGGGCGGGGCCTGAGACAGGTGCATGTGTGCAGGTGGCAGACCTCTCAAACCTGACTCAATTTACAAACACTGGTTACTAATGTTACAAAGACAGAGGAGACGTGAAGAAAGTGGGATCAAATGTTTAAATGACCTCTCATGACCGTCGTGATGATTTATGTTGATTTTATGGCTGTAGAATTGTCTACAATGTTAAGTGAGTGAGTTCTGCTCCTTTTTAATAACTTTATTTAAACGTTTGACAATCACAATCCTGAGAAGCTGACTCACAGACATGTGACACTGAATCTCGCCTGTGATTGGACGCTCGTTCCTCTGAAGTCCTGAGCTTCTACTGTCATGAGTATATAACCACAAAGATATATTTATCTGTTTTCAACCTCTTTATCCGCCACATGAGGGCCATAGGGGGTGTTTTGCTAATCTCAGCTGGGAGAAAGGCGGAGTCACCACCTGGACAGATCACCTGATCACCAGATCATCTTCTAGACCAGTGTTTCCCAACCTTGGTCCTCAGGGAACACTGCCCTGCATGTTTTAGATGTTGCCCTGCTCGAACACAGCTGATTCAGATGAACAGCTCGTTACCAGGCTTCTGCAGAGTTTGATGACGAGCTGACCATCTGAGCTCCTCCACAGAGCTCAGGTCTGCAGAGCTCCACCACAGAGCTCCGGTCAGCAGAGCTCCACCACAGAGCTCCGGTCAGCAGGGCTCCACCACAGAGCTCAGGTCAGCAGGGCTCCACCACAGAGCTCAGGTCAGCAGAGCTCCATCACAGAGCTCAGGTCAGCAGAGGTGACTTGAACACTTTAAAGGCTGAAGCTGCTGCTGAATGTGCTGAGTCATGAGATGAGAGGTTTAAGGACGTGTTTGCTTGAGAGAAAGCGATCTAATCTTCTTCTTTGTTTGAGGAGGTGAACTTCAGGACTCGGTCACACACTCTAAAAAATTCTGCTGCTCTTCCAAAGTCCACACACTCCCTCTGCTGACTCAGCACTCCCTCTGCTGACTCAGCACTCCCTCTGATCTGATAACAGTGCACTTCCTTGTCTGACAACAAACTTTATTTAACTCTGTGTGTGTGTGTGTGTGAGAGAGAGAGAGTGTGTGTGTGTGAGAGAGAGAGAGAGGGAGAGACAGTGTGTGAGTGCGTGTGTGTGTGAGAGAGAGGGAGTGCATGTGTGTATGTGAGAGTGTGTGAGTGTGAGAGAGAGAGAGCGTGTGTTGTGTGTGTATGTAAGCATTAGCTTAGCATTAGCCACAGTCCCAGGCCCTGCAGACACAAACTTTAACCTTTGTTTATTACAATGTTTTTTCTCCACACGACCAACGTTTGTGATTAATGCTGTCACCTCCATGAGGTCAGAGGTCAGAGCTGCCATTGAAAGGTGAAATATGTAGATAATAAAAGGACCAATCACAACACGACAGATGAGCGTAGAATAAAGCTCACAGAGAGCAGTAGCTTCAGCATCAGCAGCAGCTTCAGGAGCAGAAGCTTCAGCAGCAGCAGCGAGCTGTCACATGACCGTAGATCATGTGGTAGAGTTGGGACGCTGTGACCTGGAGGAAAACCCTCCCGTCTGAATGTGAGTCCAACATTTCCTGAGACGATCACTCACTGTGACCACGTCCTCCCTTAAAGACACCGATGATCCATCACGTCCTCAGTTAAAGGTGAAGACATTAATATTAAAAAAGAAAGGTTTTGTTCAACAGCTGTTTCAAAATGGCTGCTCTATTATCTTTGTGACATGAGAGATTTTTCTTCACTCTCTCACACCAAACCTCACAGAGAAACATCACACACACAGTTGATCCACTGCTGCCTCCATCACTAAGTTCTAATGTCTTATTTTTTTTAAATAAGACATTTGATATTTTATTTATTTAAATGAAATATTTATAATATACAAAGTGACCACACAAGGCAGCAGAGGACCAGCAGCTCCTGTTTCCCAGCGAGAAAAAAAATCACTGATTTTCTCTGTCAGTAAGATAAAGACGTGATCATGTGACGTAGACATCGTAGACAGACTGAAGCAGATTCTATTCTAGTAAACCATCACTCTCCCACACCAAAGTCCATGAGTCAGTCTGAGTGAAAGATTTCAAAATCAGACATTTGAACTTAGTGATGGAGGCAGCAGTGGATCAACAACTCCAGAAAATCATTCATTTTCTCTCTGTGGGGAAATACTTCAAAAAACATGAATGAACCCTTTAAGAGCAGGATGAATGAATAAAATCAGGTTTAGTTTTGGGTTCTGTGGTCAGAGGTTTGATGTCAGCTGGAATAAATCACTCTCTCTGTGTCTGTGTCTCTCTCTCTCTCTCTCTCTCTGTCTGTCTCTCTCTCTCTCTCTTTCTGTGTCTCTCCTTCTCGTCCAGTAGTCAGAATATTAAAGACACATTCAGCTGGCTGCCGACCAGAGGACATGACAGATACATAGACACACGGTGTGTAGTCGTAAAAACAAGGATGAGTACGAGACAGAGAGAGAGAGAGAGCCAGAGAGAGAGACAGAGCGACAGACACAGAGAGACAGAGAGCGAGGAAGTGTTTGAGTGTCTGGCATTTTTCCAAATGACTTCCAGATTTCAGTTTTGGAAAAGTGATTACTGTCCTGATTAACAACAGCTTCTCTCCACACGCACACACACTTTTACAGCAATCTTAGTGAGGACACTCATGGACATAAACCTAAACCTGATTCTAACCCTTAAACCAGGCCTTAATCCCCAAAAGGCCCTTAAACCTTGTGAGGGCCAGACCAAATTCGGTGAAGACAGCGATGCGTTAGAACGACTTATTTGTGTGAGCTTTGATTTATTTTGATTGTTCCACATCTATGCAACGCTTTTATTTTGAAAATCTTTTATATTGACCTTAACCACAACCAGTTAATGACTAACACTAATATTAACCTTAACCACAATTCAAAACTTAAGCAGTTCAGCCTCATTAGGACCAGGTCTTGGTCTCCATGAGGACCACTGGACATGACGCTGCGTTTAAGTTTTAATCCATAAACCTGGTTCTAAACCAAACCGGAGCAGTCTGACACTGAGACAGACCTTAGAGTTTTTACATGTTGATGAAAAATGAACACACTGGAATTCTGGTTCTGATGTGTGTGTGCGCGTGTGTGAGAGACGTCCATCTGTCTGTAAACAGTCACTTGTTTACAACCAACTTGGGACAAACACACACACACAGTCATAGCTGTGACAGGTGGTGATGGCACGGGCCGCGCGCGCACACACACACACACACACACACACATATTTACTCTGTTACAAATACTTGGTTAACTTTTTGGATAAATTGTCATTTTAAGAGTAGTTTTATTGTAGCATACATACAGTGCCTTGTGAAAGTATCTGGCCCCCTTGAACTTTTCAACCTTTTGCCACATTTGAGGCTTCAAACATAAAGATATAAAATTGAAATTTTTTGTCAAGAATCAACAACAAGTGGGACACAATCGTGAAGTGTAACCAAATTTATTGAATAATTTATACTTTAACAAATAAAAAACTGAAAAGTGGGGCGTGCAATATTATTCGGCCCCCTTGCGTTAATACTTTGTAGCGCCACCTTTTGCTGCAATTACAGTCGCAAGTCGCTTGGGATATGTCTCTATCAGTTTTGCACATCGAGAGACTGGAATTCTTGACCATTCTTCTTTGCAAAACAGCTCGAGCTCAGTGAGGTTGGATGGAGAGCGTTTGTGAACAGCAGTCTTCCGCTCTTTCCACAGATTCTCGATTGGATTCAGGTCTGGACTTTGACTGGGCCATTCTAACACCTGGATACGTTTATTTGTGAACCATTCCATTGTAGATTTGGCTTTATGTTTAGGATGATTGTCCTGTTGGAAGATAAATCTCCGTCCCAGTCTCAGGTCTTTTGCAGACTCCAACAGGTTTTCTTCCAGAATGGTCCTGTATTTGGCTCCATCCATCTTCCCATCAATTTTAACCATCTTCCCTGTCCCTGCTGAAGAAAAGCAGGCCCAAACCATGATGCTGCCACCACCATGTTTGACAGTGGGGATGGTGTGTTCAGGGTGATGAGCTGTGTTGCTTTTACGTCAAACATATCGTTTTGCATTGTGGCCAAAAAGTTCAATTTTGCTTTCATCTGACCAGAGCACCTTCTTCCACATGTTTGGTGTGTCTCCCAGGTGGCTTGTGGCAAACATTAAACAAGACTTTTTATGGATTTCTTTGAGAAATGGCTTTCTTCTTGCCACTCTTCCATAAAGGCCAGATTTGTGCAGTGTACGACTGATTGTTGTCCTATAGACACACTCTCCCACCTCAGCTGTAGATCTCTGCTGTTCATCCAGAGTGATCATGGGCCTCTTGGCTGCATCTCTGATCAGTCTTCTCCTTGTTCGAGATGAAAGTTTGGAGGGACGGCCGGGTCTTGGTAGATTTGCAGTGGTCTGATACTCCTTCTATTTCAATATGATTGCTTGCACAGTGCTCCTTGCAATGTTTAAAGCTTGGGAAATCTTTTTGTATCCAAATCCAGCTTTAAACTTCTCCACAACAGTATCTCTGGTGTGTTCCTTGGTCTTTATGATGCTCTCTGCGCTTTAAACAGAATCCTGAGAGCAGGTGCATTTATACAGAGACCTGATTACACACAGGTGGATTCTATTTATCATCATCAGTCATTTAGGACAACATTGGATCATTCAGAGATCCTCACTGAACTTCTGGAGTGAGTTTGCTGCACTGAAAGTAAAGGGGCCGAATAATATTGCACGCCCCACTTGTTAAAAAAGTATAACTTATCCAATGAATTTCGTTCTACTTCACGATTGTGTCCCACTTGTTGTTGATTCTTGACAAAAAATTTCAATTTTATAACTCTATGTTTGAAGCCTCAAATGTGGCAAAAGGTTGAAAAGTTCAAGGGGGCCAGATACTTTCACAAGGCACTGTATATACTGAGTATATATTTGAAGAAAGAACGGTACTTTTACGCCGTTCCCTTTGGCTCAGTGACGCTGGTTACTTTATTTTTTTTAATATCTTTTTCTTTATTACACGTGCAATCTATTTCTCTCCCTGTTGGCTATGGCTGACAAAATCTTGCCAGTCAAATGCAGTCAGTTGAGTCACATGACAAGTCTTGTCATTACTTGTCATGACTTCTGGTCTCCTGTCTCTGGGTTTTGGTCTCCTGTCTCTGGGTTTCTGGTCTCCTGTCTCCGGGTCAGCTGTGTATCGATCAGTCAGTCAGTCATCATCTACCGCTTTATCCTCCACCAGAGGGTCGCGGGGGGTGCTGTGCCAATCTCAGCTACAAGCTACATCGGCGGGGGTGCTGTGCCAATCTCAGCTACATCGGGCGATAGGGGGGTACACCCTGGACAGTTCGCCAGTCCATCGCAGGGCCACACACAGCTAGAGACAAACAACCATTCACTCTCACACTCACTCCTACGGTCAATTTAGAGTGTCCAATTCACCTAATCCCCACATTGCATGTTTTTGGACTGTGGGAGGAAGCCGGAGAACCCAGAGAGAACCCACGCACACACGGGGAGAACATGCAAACTCCATGCAGAAAGGCCCTTGTTCCAACCGGGGCTCAAACCCGGGTCTTCTCGCTGCAAGGCGAGAGTGCTAACCACTACACCACCGTGTGGCCCAGCTGTGTATTGATGTTTAATCTAATTTATTGTACTTTTAAAGGGTGATGTATTTAATTTCTAAAAGAATTAATGTATTCTTGTTTTAGTTGAAGGGTTATTTATTTTATTATAAAGAGCATATTTCTTGTTTTGTTTCAAATATTATTATTTAACATATCTTCATTTGAACATTGCTGTTTTATATTATGTTGTGTCTATTTTGTACCGTTTGTGTTGCTCTGAATATTTCAGAAACTCAGTACTTTTACTTGAGTAATTTTTTTGGCTACTCTACCACTTTTTTTTCTACTCTACCTCGACTAAGACGACAAAAAAAAAAGTTTCATAGTTTGATCTACTTGAAGCTCTTACTTACTTCTAGCTCTTAGTTGTACCCAAATGTTTGAATGCACTTTTGTAAGTCGCTTTGGATAAAAGCGTCTGCTAAATGACATGTAATGTAACTCTGTGTGTGTTTGTGTGTGTACCTGAGGATCAGAGAACACTTCCTGGATGCTGTTGATTGGTCCAACAGGAACACCTGATCCTTCAAACCTCCTCAGCCAATCAGCTGTCTTTTCCTGAAGGAACCTGGAACCAATCATTACAGATCAATATTACAGATCAATAGTTACTCTGAGTGTGTGTGTGTGTGTGTACCTCTGGGACAGTGTGTGTGCGCGCGCGTGTGTGTGTTTACACCTCTGGGACAGTGTGTGTGTGTGTGTGTGTGTACCCCTGGGACAGTGTGTGTATCAGCTGTTGACGGTTGTGGACTCTCAGCTTGTTGGTATTGTAGTGCGGCTGCTGTGTGAGCTCAGTTAGCTGTAACACCTGCGCACACACACAGTTAGCATGGATGGAGA